>NC_060275.1:18701951-18878195 GCF_021613505.1 Equus quagga | reverse complement strand
CCCCCCCCCCCCCCCCCCGTACATAGTTGTATATCATAGTTGCAGGTCCTTCTAGCTGTGGGATGCTGCTTCAACATGGCCTGACGAGCGGTGCCATGTCCGCGCCCAGGATCCGATCCCTGGGCCGCCTTAGCAGAGCGCGCGAACTTAACGACTCAGCCACGGAGCCGGCCCCTGAGCCAATATGGTTTTGTCAACTTATTCCAACAGTGAAGTCTCACAGGGCTTGATAAGAAATAATTTCTCTGCGGACCACAGTTGAGAAACTCTTAAGAATGAGGGAAGTAGGAATAATCACTGAGTCTATTTCAGTAGCCTGGTTTTTTGCATTAAATTTAGCTAAGATCATTGCCTAGCCAACTCCAAGCTCTTTATTATATTCTTTTGACACGGATTTATTTCCAGGATCGCGCATCCCTGTGCAAAGCCCCAGAGAGCTGATTGTGTTGGGTTTTCAGAATTAATTTGTGGGCCTCTGGGGCACTTGACACAGTCTCCTTCGCCCAGGTAATTCAGGGACTGGCTGAGATTTTGTAGCAGACAGTGGTTGTCTGGAACCTGGAACGAAATGGCCATGCCACAAAACAAACTCAAGTTCTGAACAAACAGAACAAACCCATCGGTTCACCATATAAACAGCAGAGAGGGCAGGGAACAAGGAGTGAGCAGACTTCATCCAGCTTCTAGACCATAGCATTTTATTTTTGCTTGAAATGATTATATTAGCTCTGAATCATTTTATTTTTAAAAACAGTGCGTACGCACCATCTTAGAGCTCAACTTGGGGCATATTGAACATCCCGAATAAACGTGCCCCCCTCAGAGATAGGTAGCTGTAGATAAAAATTCAATACCTCTTGCGCCTCAAGCTAGAATTTCATAGAGAATTTGAAAGACCAGAAGGAGGTCTTAGTAATGGAATTAAGGTGAACAAAAATTCAAGATGTGTGACAAGCTCTGTAAAGATAAATAGCCAGGAGAATAGAGTTGCAAAAAAGAATTCTTGCAGCAGTTCCTTTAAGAAAATTAGCCTGGTTGTAAATATTACCTATTGAATGCTTCCTTTAGTAATTCTTTCTTATTCACACAAAGAGCTGCACATTCGTATTCGGAAGCTGAAAAGAGAAAACAACATATGGTTGACAAAAGCCACATACCCAGAGTTGGATTTGTCAGAGAGCATGTTCCCAGCAAACACAGTGTCCCCAGAGCAGTTCCAAAAGCCTTAAAATAATAGGTGCGATGAGGGCCAGGGCCAGCAAGCTGCAGGAGGAGGCTGTCGACCTGCCCAGGCTCTGCGGAGTGTGGGGGTCGGGGGGGGGGGGGGGGGGTGCCTAGGGCTTCTTTCTCACTTGCTCTGAAGTCTCCCCCTTCCCCTCGGGCTCAGTTCCACTCACGGGAGATGGGGAGATGGGGTTAACCTTAGGTCCAACTGACACATCAAATAGCTCACTGCCTATTGATTAGCTCTCATCAGGTAGAAACTTCCAGCATTTAGTTGTTGGTGGGGGAAGTTAATAAACCCCCGCCGACTATATGCTAAAAATCAAGATTTTTCTCTTTCTCGTTTCCCATTTCTCATCTACTGACACTATGCAAGGATACACAAGGGTGTGCACACACATACACACACACACCAAGGTAGGCCTGGAATCAGAGTCAGCAGACTGGGCTTTTTGCCACTTCTCTGCCAGTTACAATCTGTATGATTTTGAACACCTCATATGTTTGAGACCTCAGTTTCTTCTTTCGTAAAATGAAGGGGTGGAATTAGAGGATCACTGGAGACCCGCCCATCTCTAACAACTCAGTGTCCAGGACCGCACCTCACACCTTTTAGAGGAGAATTCCTTTAGGGGGGATTAAGAACAGCCCAAACATACAGAGGGTCTCTACAGTGGGAACAATGGAAGCGCTTGTTCTGGAACACCACCCATCCCATTGATTGATGAATGGTCACCCTTCTGGCAGGAGCCAACCATTAGCGCTGGGAATTCTTGCTTGCATTTTCCTATGGCTCCTTCCTCTTCAGAGCACCTTCCTGCTATGGTTCAAATGCATCTAAGTTCAATTAAAGTAGTGAAAGTAGTTAGCAGATAGTCACCGCAGAAGAAAGGCATGGAAGTTGTTCCGGGAGAATTTTTTAAGGGGTGATTTAAGAGGCTAAGGGCCATGAAAATTAGAAGTACTCTTACTGGAATTCCCCAGTCAAGGAGCCCACGTACCTCCCAGAGGCCTTCCGTGATTCCTATAGATGCCAAAAGGAAACTCACGAAGAAAGAAAGTCCAGATACTTTTGTACCCAAATACAGAACAGCTCATGGAAAAACAGACACACGCCACTGTTCCAGTTGTCTATTGCTGCACAAAAAGCTAACCGAAAACGCAATGGCTTAAAACAGCAAGCATTTTGTTATATTTCCCAATTATGTGGGTCAGGAATTCACAAAGGCTGTGGCTGGTGATTCTTCCATTCCTCGTGTTGTCCGTACAGGTCATTTAGTAATTACCGGATGGGCTGGGCTAGGGGGTCCAAGATGGCTTCTCTTGCATGTCTGTTGCTGTGGCGTGAATGGCTGGAAGGCTAGGCTCAGCCGGGACTGTTGACTGGAGCACCTACGTGAGACCCCTCTGGCATAGGGTCTCAGGATAGTTGAACTTCTTACTCAGCTGCTCAGGGCTCCTTCAGAGAATATTCTAAGAGGCCAGGTAGAAAGTCAGGTTTCTTATGATCTAACCTTGGAAGTTCCAGAACATCACTTCCATTGCCTTCTCTTGGTGAAGGAAGTCACTAAGGCCAAACCACATTTAAGGGGGGATGAATTAAATTCCACCTCTCAGTAGGAGGAGGAGCAAAAACTTTGCAGCCATCTTTTATCTACCACACACACCCCACTTCTAAAAAGAAAACTACCTATAGCGAGTCCAGTGGGTTTTCAGTTGCCCCGTAGGATTCACTGCCTCAGAATTCAGATGTTCAACCACAGACACAGGGCTTTCATCTCCATACCCACAACACTTAGCCCAAAGCCTGGTGACTTAACTCTAATGGCCAAATCTTGTGGTCTATTTTCTATTTGCTGCTTAACTCAATCTCTTCCTCCTTCTCCTCATTCTTCTTCTACTTTGTGTATTAATAATAAATAACTTGGTGTTTGTCTTACTCCATTCAGGCTGCTATAACAAATATATCATAAACTGGGGGGCTTAAACAACACTTATTTCTCACTGTTCTGGAGGCTGGAAGTCCAAGATCAAGGCACTGGCAGATCCGGTGCCTAGTGAGGGTCTGCTTCGTGGCTGGTGGATGGCTGCCTTCCTGCTGTAGATACATGGCCAAGAGAAAGACATCATCTCTCCTGTGTCTTTTCTTATAAGGACATTCATCCTATTATTGCGGGCTCCACCCTCATGACCTAACAAACTGCCAAAGGCTTCATCTCCAAATACCATCGCGTTTGGGGTTAGGCGTCAACAAATGAAGTTGAGGGGGACAGAAACATTCAGTCCATAGCAGCATTCTTTTTAATCACAAAGTAACACATGCTGATTGTAGAAAATATAGCATAATGCTACAATCTGGTGGCAACCACAGGTAAGGTTTCTTTCCATTCCTTCTTCTGTGCATACACAGATATATATCTGTAGTTTACATTTTGGGGATCACAGTACATCTAGTTCATATCTTGCTTTTTAGATAATTCATGACTGTTTTCCTAAGTGAGCAAATACTCCTTGCATTATTTTTTAATGCTGACATACTATCCCATTATGTGGAGTCCATAACTTATTAACAGTTTCCTAATTGTAATTCATTTAGGTTGCTTTCAAATTTTGACTTTGGTAAGTAATGCTCTTAAGATTCTCACACATCAAACTTTGTCCACATTTTTTGCTGTTTCTTTAAGGAAGATTCTGAGAAGTGGAATTCCTGCTTGAGTCCTCTCACCTTGAAATTCTTTCTTCCTTTGACTTCTGGGTTACTTTTCCCTTCAGACTCCCCTTATCTCTGAGATAATTGGTTCTTCTTTATTTAAGAAGGTTAGCCCTGAGCTAACATCCACTGCCAATCCTCCTCTTTTTGCTGAGGAAGACTGGCCCTGAGCTAACATCCATGCCCATCTTCCTCTACTTTATATGCGGGATGCCTACCACAGCATGGCTTGATGAGTGGCGTGAGCATCCACATCTGGGATGCGAACCTGAGACCCTGGGCTGCCTAAGTGAAATGTGCAAACTTAACCACTGTGCCACCAGGCTGGCCTCTGATAATTGGTTTTTAACATACACCTTCATCTTTTCCTCTGCATTTGGCTGGTTGTTAAGGCCATGGGACCTGGTAAGAAGGGCCTAGGAGAGTTTAAAATCCTAGAAAAAGAAATAAAAAGATTATTTTCAACTGGCAAAAATGTATCCTTAATAAACCCAAGAAGTAAACACAAACATTAGTAAAGACTATTTAAAAGTTCAAGAAAATGTCTGGTTATGAGAGCCATCTCCAAATTTCAGTACTATGCATAAAAATATATATATAATTAAACGGTATAGTGTTCATAAAAGCAGGCAAAAATATAAAATGGTTGGGAATCATCAAATGCAATTGGAGCAAAATACCATGTGCCTTAAAGGAGAGGAAATATGGTGAAAATAGTTCTCTCCGATGGTAAATAGATCATAATTTTAACACTATTCCAATTAAAATTCTAATTGCAGGGGGCCGGCCCTGTGGTCGAGTTGTTGAGTTTGCACGCTCTGCTTTGGTGGCCCAGGGTTTCACCGCTTCAGATCCTGGGCGCGGACATGGCACCACTCATCAGGCCATGCTGAGGCAGCGTCCCACACAGCACAACCAAAGGCACTCACAACTAGAATATACAACTATGTACTGGGGGGCTTTGGGGAGAAGAAGAAGACAAAAAAAAAAAAGGAGATTGGCAATGGATGCTAGCTCAGATGCCAATCTTTAAAAAAGAAATTTAATTGCATACTTTACAGGTCTTAATGTGATAAACCTTAAATTCATTTGGGAAAATAAAGAGAATACTGATAAAAAGAACACTGAGAGACAACTTGCTTTACCGGAAAATTGATTGTATTATAATACTGAAATAGTCAAAATGGTATTTTAGGGGTTTACTCTAAAACATAAGCACAGACCATGAGAACAAAACAGAAATGGAATAGGTTCTAATATATTTATGCAAAATTTAATATGTAAGAAATCAAACAAAACAAGTGAACAGATAATTGAATTGTTATCCTTAAAATAATGGTATCTGTGTGACTAGATATTAAGTAGAAAAATAATTTGAACCCCTACTTCTCATCAGGGATATTAAACAATCAAAAAATTTTTAATTGTTTTTTAAATTTTATTGAAAGAACTTCAAATTTTTTTAACTTGTTTTTGTTTAAATTTTTTAATTTTTAAAATTTTTTTATTTTTTGAGGAAGATTAGCCCTGAGCTAACATCTGCTGCCTATCCTCCTCCTTTTGCTGAGGAAGACTGGCCCTGAGCTAACATCCGTGCCCATCTTCCTCTACTTTATATGTGAGACACCTACGACAGCATGGCTCGCTAAGTGGTGCCATGTCCGCACCCAGGATCAGAACTGGTGAACCCCGGGCCACTAAAGTGGAACGTGCGAACTTAACTGCTGGGCCTTCGGGCGGCCCAATGTTTAAATTTTTTTAAAGACTAACAAAAATAGGACACAAAAAGAAATTATTAAAGAAAGGATTAAAAACATATTCAAGCAATGGAAGTACTTGCCCCTCCAAAAGGACGTTTTTAACAAACTCTTAAGATCAGGGTAGAAGTCTATTTTATATGTCACTTTTAAATGAGAGAATTTCTTATTTTGTGATCTGAAAAGTTCTGGTTGTTGTCATACCTTTGGGTTCCAAGATGAAGTGGCTACTATCCCAGGAAAAGGCAGAGACCACAAAGAGGTCCGTGGGTCAGCGTTTCTGAGGAGCTCAGGGAGCTGGAGAGCAAATGAGGGATCTGTCCATGGAGAACAGACACCGCCTGGGAGGAAACATGCAGCGGGAACTCAGGTCCAGGCTGTTTCTACATTACGTCTCTTACGACATTTCAGGGGTGACCTTGAACCTCAGGGGCAGCTCCGGTTGAAGAGCTACGAGGAGCAGAGGATCAGATCATCATTAACCAGGACTGCCAAGGAAGCCGTGTGTTTACTGGTTGTCTTCCTGAAGAATTCAAGGGTGGGGGTGGCAGCGGTGCTGGGAAGCAGGCTGGATCATGCCCAACTTGATCCCAGCAATGATCTTGTGCCTACCAGAGGGCAGCACATTAACCCTTTATCTATTTCCTTTGTTGTTTGGTAAGGAGAGAAAAGTGGAGAAAATACATCCTGTACTATTTCCTATCTCAACAGATATCTTTAAAAATGCAACAGCTTTGCTTAGAAGAACAACATGTATTTTAGAAAATGTACCTTGCTTTATGTATCAGATATATCAGATACTTTCATTACGCTGTGCCTTATAAAAGGGGATTCTATTTTAAATACACATAGAGGAGCTGACTATATAAGGGAACCTTGGGTGAGACCATTGTAAAGCAAATAATCCCTCTCTGAATAAATCTGTCTTTAAATCTGGATTTTCAAACTCCGTATCAGATTTGCCTGAAGGAAGTGCTCTCTACAAATTTGTCTTCTGTTCAAATTAGAATTCATCTGTATCCATGTGACCTTTAGAATATGATTTCTCTAACAGGCTACCAAATGCATATGTTATAATAGTCCAACTCCATTAACAATTTTACCTCATTTTTTGCCTTTTATTCATGCTTTAGAAAACGTAGATATCTTGTTGAACAGAGTTATGTTCTGTTTCTTTGTAAAACCTTAGGGCTTTATGTGAAGAAGGCTACACATTAATATGTAAAAAGAAGCTCAGTCTCACTTGTAATCAAAGAAATGCAAATTAGTGTCTCCTGGACTCCGTCTCTTCCAGATTTAAGTTCTGGGCGAGGCGGCTGACAAGTTTGAGAACAGAGACCTCAGGGCCCTCGCCCTGTCTTTAAGCAGAACCGTGCTTACACACCTTAGCAGCAGACTGGACAAAGTCTCTGTCGGAACAAATGCTAAGTAGTTTTAATTTGTGGAAAGGAAATGATATTTGGAAAAATAAAGTTCTTAGTGCTTGGCAATATTTTTACACTGTGGTAGGGCTCAGAGTGCCGGAGAAAGCACTTTGAGATCAGAAACCCAGCCACGTTATTAGTAATTCATTTGCTTTAGCACATATGGGAGATAATGCGTTCCTTGGCCTTGTGGTCCAGGTGGTCGGCGCTGCCAGCAATGATCTGGAAGCACTCTGAGCCGGGTGCCACGTGGGCTGCTGCACGCTGGCGACGAGGCCAGCCTTCTGCGGCAGCTGCGAGAGCAGCTGGGATGGAGGCTCCTTTTGTCTGGTTAAAGCAAATTTCCAGGTTTAGCTGACGCAGTGTATTCTGCAGCCTAGACCCACTGAATGCATATGGGAATGCTCTCAGATGCCCAGTCAGCCCTTCTTGGGGCAACAGTGCATTTTCATTTTCAACCTAAACCCTGATTGAGCTCAGTTCTCACATTATCTAATGGTGATATGCATGGTGTCATGTGGTCCCCCAGGCACATGGTGTCAGGGCCATAGCATTGGGTGGGACTCAAGAGCCACATTTTGAAAGGTGGAGTGGATTCCTGTGCATTTTCAGCATATTTTGTGCCAGATTATGAAAATGAACCCTCTAAAACAGGAGACAAGGCTTTGTAAATGCACGTGAAGCGTGAATCTTACTTATTAGTCTAATTTAGACTAATCAGGAAATTCGTCAATCACCCATATTTACTCAATTTACTCTTCAATTGTCAGTGGTAATGAAGGAGAGCAATACCGTAACCTACCTGGTTTGGACACATAGATAGCCAACGAATACTTTTCATTGATTGATTATTATACAAATGAGTGATTGATCAAAAAAAATCACCCACGAGTTGTCTGCAGACTAGGATTGCATGAAATGATATTCTCTCGCAGTTGGCGTGCCCTCCCTTTAATTGTTTTGCTCAGGCTGGTGCTGAAATGAGCTTGCCTCTCTCAGTATGCACCAATTAATGCTACAGAGAAGTGGCCAGGAAGTGCTGCGTGAGAAGAGGTATTGAATTTGGGATTAGCATTTGTACAGCATTTGTTGGGGGAGGGCAGAAGCAGCTGGTTTTTTCACCCATACAGAAAGCTGCTTTGCTCACATGATCATAGCACTGTGATTCCAACATGGAAAAAAGTCTTTCATACATTCCTTTTTATCAGCTCCCCTAAGGCAAGTGAAGGCTGTGATGTCACCATTGAGAAATCCTTTACGTGGTCACCAAATAATGGATCAGTCAGGGACCAGTGCCATCCAAGTGCTCATCAGTCATCCCTATTGAAGGGCAGGGTTGAAATCATGCTTATCCAATTTCTAGCCAGAGAGAAGAGGGAGGAGTCCAGAATCCTGATATGTCAACTCAGGATTCACCAGGACCATGGTAAGTCCAAACCCTTCTGTGAAGCTACCCTAAGCCATCCAGCCTCCCAGATGTCTGCCTTCTGTGATCTCTTACTGGACTGATTGCTTTGCACCCCCTCTGGATGTTTACTGCAGTGGCATATTATTCTGTAATGGTTCCAGGAGTGTTTGTCTTCACTCGTCTATTCAGTAGTGGGATACAACCTTAGACTGGATGGTCAGGTCTGTGAAGAGGTGATACTTCAGTGATAAATGTTGTCGGTTGAGTTCCTGGGGAAACAGACTCTGAGGTGGAGATTAGCATGCACGGCGTTGATTAGGGAGTGCACTTGGGATCAACACCCATGGAATGGAGAGGAAGGAAGGAGTATGGGGCAGAGAGAGAAACTGGGCAGATGCAGTCCCAATAAAGGCCTCAGTGAGCCAGTCAACCACACAGGGGACTTTTGCTGAGATGGCCTTTCAGAGTTGCCCGAAGTTGGGGTCAGAGGGGCAGGCATTGATGCCTCCGTGATAATCAGTCATTAAATATGGGCTGCTCCAAGAAGGAAACATGACTTTGGGAGAGGGAGCTCTCTTTGGCTGACACAACCCCCAAAGGCACCTTATGGCTGAGAGCTGTCTGCTGGCAATGTTTTCAGCAGCTGGGGAACAAGTCCTTCATTTCTGAAGAGGGATCACAACAATGTGATACAGTGTCCACAACAATGAAGACAAATGTGTGGAAGAAGGGCATTCTAGATAGAGGACACAGCTAATACAAAAGCCCAAGTCAAGATTTCCCTTGGTGTGTGCAAGCAATGGGAAGGAGGACTATGAATACATTAAAGAGAATCTTGGAGAAGACAGGGAGAGGCAGACAGGAGCTGATGGCCCACGAACTTTGTAGCAGGGGGAGCCATTTGAGGGTTTTAAGCAGGAGAGTGAAACTGGCAGAGAGTTAGCCATTGACGCTTAAGTAGCTAGGAACTAAAGGTTTTTTTCCTTTTTGCAATTACTGATTATAGCCTTAGCTATTTAACCCACCCATTGTTAACTGTGCTGCTTAGGCAATATGCTATCTGACTCTCACTAGGCTCCTATAGATAACATCTTCCTGGAGCCTGGGTCCCCATGGTGATGGGCATGTGAGCTGTTTTTCAGGAATTAGAACTCCTTGTCCACTTCAGGCCAGTTGAGACCACCAACTCATCAACTGGGCCCACACAGATGTCTGATAGGCGATCTTTTGTCAGGAGGCTAAAAACTCCACCCTCAGATCATGCTAATGCCGCCATTTTGTGAACATGGGTCCTATGAAGAGGTGTGAAGTCTGACTATGCTTGAGCAGATCATCACTTACCTCACGTCTCCTCAACTCCAGTCACTTCTCTTCACATTTCAGACCACCTTGACACCTACTCCATAAATAGCCCTGAGCCCCCATTTTGGGGAAAGCAAATTTGAGACTCATGCCCCCACTTCCTCACATTGCTGCCTTGTGATTAAACCCTCTCTCTGCTGCAAATCTCGTCATCTTGGTGTTCGGCTTTCTGGGTGGCAGGCAAAAATGAACCTGGTTCAGTAACAAGAGTAAACGATTGATTTGTACTTTTAAAGGTCACTCTGGCTGCCAGGTGTAAGTGGCTGTAGGGCTAAGAGTGGAAGCAGGGAAACAGCAAGGAGCAGTTGTAGCAGGCGAGGGGAGATGATAGTAACTTGGATTAGGGTTACGGCAGTGAAACTGATGAGAAGTGGTCAAATTTTGGACTTATCTTGGGAGTAAAGCCAATGAGTCTTGCTGATTGGTTGGACATAGGATGTGAGGGAAAAAGAGAACGTTTCTAGGTTTGTAGCCTGCCCAACTAGGGAGATAGTTGGAGCATTTGATTTCTGAGAAAGAAATAGTTTCGGTGAAGTATGTGTGAATGGAAGCTGGAGGGACAAAAAAGAGTTAAGAATTGCCCTGGACATGGTAAGTTTGAGATTCCCATCTTAGTCTTGGATCCCCAGAAACAAATTCTGAGATAAGAGTTCGAGTGAAATAGTTTGTTTGGGAGATGATCAAGGAAACACAGTAGGGAGGTGGGGAAGTGAGATGGGGAAGAGAAGGCAGCCAATAGGGTGTACTTTATCAAGCAAGTTACCAATGTATAGACAACTGGAGCTTACTATCACTAGGGAACTCTGGAAAATAGTATAGAGCATGCACTTCAGAGTTGACCTATCCAAAAGGTAAGGATGCTGGAGTATTTATCAGCCACTGTGCTCTTGAGGTTATTAACTCCTTGGCACTCTGGCCTGCTGTGAGCTTGAGTAGAGGAGGCTCAGACAGCTAGAGAAAGTCCTCAGGCAAAGAGGCAGCTGCTGGCAACTGGAAGTCAGGCTGGTGGGCACTGAAATGGTAATGGCTGAAGCGATACTGGTGGGTAAGAAGAGATTCAGAGTCAAGGCCAGTTCAGATACCAGATAACACAAGGGAGGTGCTGGTATCCAAGGGAGCCAAATGCAAGAGCCAATCTCATAGCTCAGTCTACAGTCACAAAGAAAAGACAAGCAGCCAGGTGAGGCAGTGGTTGGACCAGTGAGGCCCATGGATGGGGATTATTGGCATTGGCACATCTTTTGAAGGTCCCAAGTCAATATTAATAGTAGAGCTCTCCGGTTCCAGAATCTCAAAGGATTGATTGGATTGAGTAGATCATCAAAGGATGTCAGAGTTGCTTCCCCGGGGAACTTGCCTAAAGACTGGTTACGTGACTTTTTCAGGGTCCTCTATAGACCTGAGGATTCTGTAAGTGTCCCTCTTTTACAAATGCAAAGCCCAGGTGCAAGAAAGATAAGAGTTTTTTCGACTCTAAAAGTTTGCTGGCTTCCCCAGCTAGAGAACATTGCACACGCAAAAGCTCAGCTCAGTAATTATTTCCGGGGAAGGGGCTTGAATATTTTATCCATATTCATGAAAAATGATTTTTTAAGATAATAAGCATGTCAAAACATCTGAAACCTGAAGGTCACATTATTCAGAATTCTTTTCTTCTCATATTATGCTTTAATTTTGTGTCATCTTTCTATGACAGTCCAGCACAAGTTCTCCAGGCAGTAGTAATTATTCCATTACTTAATTGAGATCCTAATCAATTAGGATCTATTGTCAAATGTAATTATCTATTTTAAATAGGCTTTCTTCTCTTCACTAAGCCGTGGTAAATGGAAGTTTTGGAATTTTCCTACAAGAATTGTTGAATTTAACTTCTCATTGTTTCTTTCCCCAGACCCAGGTTATGCTACGTTCTGGAACTGGTAATGATTTTCAAGGCATGGGGTCTTTCTTAACCAAAAAATGCAAAAGCTTTGTAACTTAAATATAAACAGCATCGCATTCGGGAGCTACTCCTCCAGCATCTCCATGGCATCCAGGGAGAGCTGCTATTTTCCTCTCAGCTCCAATTTCTGCTCTTAGCAGTCTCTTCTTGTGTCCTTCATGTTTGTTTGGCTTAATTTTGCTGTTGAAAAGTGTTTATGATCCTGCCCAAATAAACTACATCCTTTAGGTTCTCATTAACTCCCAGTCAGGGGTCCCTCACCTGAAGCTCACGGAGCCCTAAGAATTTATAAGACTAAGAATTTCTAGATTGGTTTCAAGGGTTCCATGGGCCATTTTAAATTATACAAAATCTGCTATGGCACTGCATTTAGGTTTTTCCAGGGTAAAGATCTTTCTACAGCTTCTCAAAGTAATAGGTGACCTAAAACAAGGCTCAAAGCCACATTGTTTTTCCTGGCTGTATTTTTAAAAAGTTTTCATACAAATAATTTTCCTTTGTTCAATTTTGTCCCTTTAAACCAGCTCTTCAGGACATCACCCAGGCTGCCTCCCTTTATTGAATCATCCCAAATTAGTGTAGGGGAGGAAGACATTTCCTCTACCCATTCTAGGTCCTTCTGGCCAGACTACGAATTAAATTCACATGAGACAGAATAACAGGAGAAAATCAAACAAAGCTTTATAACATGTATACATGGGAGAGACTCAGGATAACTGAGCAACTTGCCAAAATGGCAGAGGTTCTCATCTTAAATACCCTCCTCAGCTACAAAGGAGGATGTTGGGGAGAGGGGCAGTTAGTTACGGGAGATTACCAGAAAAGCACAGTAAACAAGAGTATGGTTATTATGCAGATCTAAGTCCTTGCCTGCTGCGTAGATGAGAGTTTCTAGAGCTAAGGATATCCCCCTTTCTTCCTGGAACAGAGAGGGAGACATCTTTACAGATGGAGATTTCCTTTATAAATGTAAATGTCTATTACAGGGGTAACTTCTACTTTTCAGATTTTCTCTTATGTCGGCAGTTTTTAAAAGTAACCAGCCCAAAATAATCCTCATACCAAAGAGACACATCTTGGGATGGCCAATTCCAATCCCCCACATTAGCTTCTATAATTCTTCCTTTTGCATTCAGACCAGATTTATACGCCAAACTCATTTATACTCCAAATCCATACAAGGAGGTAGAAAATTATTCCTCACCCTTTGATTCTTAAAGTGCTTAATTTTTCTTTCCTGGAATGCACATTGTTATTATTATTATTATTTTTGAGGAAGCTTAGCCCTGAGCTAACTGTTGCCAGTCCTCTTCCTTTTTGCTGAGGGAGCCTGGCCCTGAGCTAACATCCGTGCCCATCTTCCTCTACTTTATATGTGGGATGCCTACCACAGCATGGCGTGCCAAATGGTGCCATGTCTGCACCCAGGATCCAAACTGGTGAACCCCAGGCTGCTGAGAAGCAGAATGTGCGAACTTAACCGCTGTGCCACCAGGCCGGCCCCTGGAATGCACATTATTAAGATTTTGTCTTTGTCCTCATTTTTTCATATAGCATTTCCTTCTGTTATTAATATAAGCAACAAAACACAGTTGTCCCACAACTTTGTCACCGATAGAAATCACAGATATTTTCAAATCATACAGCAGTTGTTACAGATATCTTTAAATCAGCTCACATCCATTATTACTTTAAAAACTCATCATAGTGGGGTCAGTCTGGTGGCATAGTGGTTATGTTTGCACACTCTGCTTTGGTGGTGTTACTGAACCAGGTTCGTTTTTGCCCACAGTCCAGAAAGCCAAACACCGAGATGATGAGATTTGCAGCAGAGAGAGGGTTTAATCAGAACATAGCTATGCGAGGAAGCGAGAGTATGAGTCTCAAATTCACTTCCCTGAAAATAGGGACTCAGGAATATTTATGGGATAGGGAGCAAGGTGGTCTGAAATGTGGAGATAGGTGATTGGAGGTGAGAAGAAGTGAGGTGATTGATGATTCACGCAAGTGTAGTCAGACTCCACGCCTCTTCATAGGACCCATGTTCACAAAATGGCAGCATTAGCATGATCTAAGGGTGGAGTTTTTAGGCTCTTGATGTCAAAAGGTCACCTATCAGACATCTGCGTGGGCCCAGTTGATGAGTTGGTGGTCTCAACTGGCCTGAAGTGGACAAGGAGTTCTAATTCCTAAAAAACAGCTCACACACCCATTACCAGGGTGACCCAGGCTCCAGGAAGATGTTATCTATAGGAGCCTAGAGGGAGTCAGATAGCATGTTGACTAAGCAGCACAGTTAACAATGGGTGGGTTAAACAGCTAGAAGCTGTAATCACTAATAGCAAAAAGGAAAAAAAACTTTTAGTTCCTAGCTACTTAATCATCAATGGCTAACTCTGCTGGTTTCAGTGGCCTGGGGTTCCAGAGTTCGGATCCTGGCTACAGACCTACACACTGCTCATCAAGCCATGCTGTGGTGGCATCCCACATACAAAACAGAGGAAGATGGGTACAGATGTTAGTTCAGGGTCAATCTTCCCCACCAAAAAAGAAAAAAAAACCAACTTATGGTAGTTATTAAACTTGCCGCTAGATCTTGTTATTTAAGTGCACATATAACTATATGGCAAATTTATTCCTTGATGTTTTGTTAATTGTATTTCAGTATAAGGGTTTTCCTCTTTAATCCTATGCATTTTATTTTGTGCATTTAAAAACATTATTGTGAGAAAGGGTTTGTGGGGAATTGGCCACCCCAGGATATGTCTCTTTGGCATGAGGATTATTTTGGGCTGGTTACTTTTAAAAAGTACAGACATGAGAGAAACTCTGGAAAGCAGAATTTAGTTACCCTTTGTAAGAGACATTTACATTTGTAAGGGAAATCTCCATCTGTAAAGATGTCTCCCTCTCTGTACCGGGAAGAAGGGTGGGTGACCTTATCTCTAAAAACTCTTATCAATGTAGAGGCAAGGACTCAAATCTGCATGATAACCTGACTCTTGTTCACTGTCCTTGTCTGGTGATCTGCCATAACTGACTCCCTCCACCCCCAACATCCTCCTTTGTCTTTAGCTGAGGGTGGTATTTAAGGAGAGAGCTCCCGCCATTTTGGTGAATTGCTCAGTTTTCCTGAGTCTCTCCCATGTATACATGTTATAAAGCTTTGTCTGATTTTCTCCTGTTATTCTGCCTCATGTCAATTTAATTCATAGTCTGGCCAGAGGGACCTAGAGTAGGTAAAGGAAATGTCTTCCTCCCCTACAGATTCCTGATATCAGAAAAGATAAGAAACTTTAATTTGGAAAATACAAGTTCCAGAAAGAAAATATCGGAGAAAATTTAGAAAATGAAAGAAGAAAAATTTTCCAGAACTGGGGCTGGCCTGATGGCGTAGTGATTAAGTTCACACGCTCCACTTCAGCAGCCCAGGGTTTCACTGGTTTGGATCCTGGATATGGACCTAGCACCACTTGTCAGGCCATACTGAGGGGGCGTCCCATATAGCAGAGCCAGCAGGACCTACAACTGGAATATACAACTATGTGCTGGGGGGCTTTGGGGAGAAGAAGGAAAAAAAGAAGATTGGCAACAGATACTAGATCAGGTGTCAATCTTAAAAAAAAAAATCTAGGATCATGAAGTTGCAACATTTATGTGATAACAACCCCAATAATCTTCTAAAGAGGAAACACTAATACACAAAGAATTGGGAATCAAGAATTCATTAGATTTCTCATCTGCAACACTAGAGCCAGGAGACAATGGAGCAAAGCCTTCAAAATTCTAAAGGAAAATTATTTCCAGACCAGAATTCTGTGTGCAACCAAATTATCAATCTTAAATAATAGTGAGTATAGAATAAGAAAATTTCCATATGGTCCAAGAATCAAGAAATTCATCTCTTGCAAAAACACTGAAGCTTCTGCTCTAGCAAAATGAAGGAAGAAATCACAAAAGCACAAGACATGGGATCCAGCAAACTGGAATCTAACATAAGGGAGAAGGGAAACCGATTCCCAGGTCTGTTGTGAAGGGTGGTCCCTTCTATATCCACATAGCAATCCTAGAGAGCAAGTGGTTGGATGAAGAGATGGATGAAGAGGATGAAGAGATATTTCCAAAAAGAAATGAAAATGAGAGTTTGTTTGATGTGTTTCAACATATTGGGAGATTTCATCTCTGGCAGAGATTTGAGAATAAATCAGCGATAGCTACTTTAAAAAAAAAAAAGAAAAGGAAAAAGTTATAGTTTAGAAAATTATTTAGAAAGATGGAGGTTAAATGCCCAAAGAAATAGTTAGAAGAGTGATGGAATGGAATAGGACAGCGTTTCTCAACCTTGGCATCATCCATATTTTGGACTGGATAATTCTTTGTTGCAGAGGGCTGTCCCATCCTTGGCCTCTACCTAGTCAATGCCAGTAGCACCCCCCCTTCTGATCGTGACAATCAAAACTGTCTCCAGATATTACCAATGTTCCTGGGGGCACAAAATCACCCCTGCTGAGAACAGGAATAGGGGATAGAGAAGAGGAGTGTTTTTGTTACAAGCTCTGTGAAACTATTTGTTTCTTTAAGTTGTGTTCATGTGCTACTATGATAAAAGCTAAAATTAAATTTTAAAAGTTGTTGATGCAAAGTAACCAATAATATTCTACAGATAAGAGCGATGGGGTGAGTTTTACTTGAGCCAGGGTGAGGATTATAACCCGGGAAGGCAGTTTCCACAAAGAAAGAAAGCATTGCAGAAAAGCATGGCTTTCAGCAGAGTCGTATACCTTTTTAGAACGAAGAACATACATTAAACATGCCCAGGATACATATTCATCAAACTTTCAAAGAGGTATTCAGTTGCAAATTAGCAGGTCAACGTGACCCTGATGTCTGGGAAAGGGAACTTAGCTCCAGGAGTTCAGTACTAAAACGGGGCGTTACCCATAGGGTGTTACTGACACTGGCATTGTGCGAAGGAGGGGAAGTACGCATTCTTAAGAGAGTGCATTTTTTTACTTTGAAATAATGTTGAATACGCTCTTTACTTTAATGGTTAAAGCAGATGTACAGAGTCTGTTTGATAGGCCATAAGTCAGGCTTCTTTAGTTCAAGCCACATCTGTTTTAAATGAGAATAGCTACCCCATATATCCCAATATGTGAAAATCTCTGGTCAAAGTCAGTAGTATTCACAGATACTAATGATCATCAATTGGAAAGTAGATTTAGAAAGAAAAAAGATACCGTTGACAACAGCAACAGAAACTGTAAGGTACCCAGGAATAAATCTCAAACACAGATGAACAAAACCATCATGGAAAAAATTATACTGATAATTAACTGACGCAAAAGAGCCTGAGTAAGTGAAGATACACCACACTCGTACATGAGAAGATAGAACTTCATAAAGATGGAAATCCTACCAGAAGTAATTCATAAATTAAATTGAGTTCCGATAATCATCTCCACAGGATTTTCACTGGCTCTGACAAGCTGATCTTAAAATTCAGAAGTGTCAAATAAAAATGGCAAGTAATAGGATATACTGGAATATATGAGGAAGCCATTTTGGTGTAAACCTAATTCGGCCTGACCTTGTCTTTCCAAAAGGGCCTGACCGAGGCCGTTGAGCACGCATTGTATATCTGCTTTAGAGATTCCCTATGGCAAGAGCAAAAGGCCCTTGAGATAAAGGTGCAACTTCCCTCCCCCTCCCAACATTGGCGTCTCCTTAAGGATTAAGCATCTTTCCTTAGGCTAGAAACTGATTGCTGAGCTCACCTGTGACCACCCAGCTCGAGACAATAGACTTGCCTCCTGCTACTCCCGCAGAGGTAGCAGACCCACTACCTGCTGTGTCCATCAAGCGCTGTGCCGACAGGGCAATCTTGTGACTACTGTGGGAGGGACATTTCAATCATATGTGAAACACCCTCTTTGAGGGTATATAACCGCCCTATGTACCCCCACTTCTTTGGAGTGCTCTGTTCCTTTGTGGAAAGACTCTCCCGGGTTATAATCCTAAGATTTAAGCTCAGAATAAACTCACCCAAATTTTCCTTTATAGATTGGTTATGGATTATTTTCGTCGACAGAAGGAAGAGAAAAGAGTTAGAAATATAGAATGAACGAAAGCGAATAGAGAGATGAATCCATTCATACGTGAAACAGTTTGCAGCAGAGGTGGAATCACAAATCTTTGGAGAATGGATGGCTGATTCAAGAAGCAGCCCTGGGAGAATCAGCTACCCATATGAAAAAGCAAATTCCTATCACATACATAAATCAATTCTTGGTATGTCAAAACACTAAATCTGAAAAAATTATAGATGAGTATATAGGAAAATATCTTAAAATATGAAAATAATAATGAACATTGTTGACAAATTTAACTAAATTAAAATTTTAAATTTCTTGTAATCAAGGATGCTACAACGCATAGAAAAGACCAAGCCTGCTAGAAGCAGCCACTGTAATACACTAAGTGATGCAGGATTAGTGTCCAGTGTATTTAAAGAACTTTTACAAATCAATAAGATAAGGATAAACTTAACTGAAAAAAGGCAAAGGAATATGCAGTTCATTCTAGAAGGGGGAAATATGAACAGCCAATCAGCATATGAAATGGTGCTTACCCTCAGTAGTCAACAGGGAAATGCAAATTAAAGTCACAAAAATCTACCATTTCATACTTATCAGAGCCTTGATCTACTTCTGATATCCACCTCCTCCCCCGTGGCTCAGGGAAATCACGGTTTCAGGCAATCAGGCTAACACGCCATTGAGCAATGTCTGCCGTGCAGTTCTGGGAAAGCTTCTTTACTCTAGAAAGAAAAGATTTCCATGGAAGTAACAGTCTTGGATATTTTGTGGTCTGCCTGATGCCTGGAGCTATGGCAGCCATCTCATGAGCGTGAGTAGAGTGAGCTTGAAATGAAGACACTGAAGACGACACGAGAGAAAGATGGAAGAAATCTGGTCCTTAACGACATTGTTGAGCTGCTGAATTAACCAACCCTAGAACGGCCACACCACATTTTGTGAGGGCTGTGTGTGTGTGTGTGCAAGAGAGAGACAGAGACAGAGACAGAGACAGAACAAATTCCCTTATTTTTGAAGATGTTTTGAGTTGGTTTTCTAGTACTTGCAACTTAAATTATCCTAAGTGTCTGACACTAAACTGCAAACTACTGAAGGAAAGGGATGTGTCTTGTTCACTTTTATCCTCTGTACTTAAAACACTACCAAACAGAGGCTCAAAAATTATTTATTGAATAAATGAGAGACTGTCTAGTCAGGATGGCTCTGGACAGAATGCTAAAGTAAATGATTTCTTTAATATTCCTCTTTCTTAGTCCCCTCTTCTCCTTCCTGACTCCCCGCCCACCGCTCCTCCCATGCCCACCGCACTCCCCTAGTTCTTCTCAGGCGAAATGACAAGGAATAAATTTTTCTCCCCTTCTCTATGCCCTGTATCAAAACACATTTCTTGTATGCTCATCCCCCTGAGTCCTACTCAGTGCAAAGATTAATATTATTAACCAATTGCACCAAAATGATCAATTCCTTAATTTAGATTCCTGCCCAGATCACATTTTTATTTTTTTTTAACTATCTGTGAAACCCTTAACCAAAAAAAAAGCCAGTGGTGAGTTCTCACTCAAAATTACTGAGTGAGATATTGGGGGGCATCAGGGTATTTTTCCAGCACCTCTCAGCACCCACCATGTAGGCAGCCGTGCCTCCCGCTCACCACCTTCCCTGTGGAGTCCACCCTAGACATGTCAGCAGAGACTCCTGAAGGAGGGAGTGACGTAGGCACTGCCACTAGAAGCCTCGTCAGGAATGCCAGGCCGAGCTCATGCTACACCTCGGGTGGTGGAACACCAGCATGTTTCTTCTCAGAGAGAGGCTGAACATGGAATTAATTATTCGCCTAATCTGGGCCAGCACTCGAACCATGGCTAACCGGTTGCTCAACTCCAGGGGTCACCATTCACTGAGAGTTTTATTTCCTGGGGAGCCCATCACATAAAATATGGTGTGAACAAGTGCCCCTTGGAGTTGTGTAAGGACATGCTACTAGTTTGGACACAACAAACAAGACAGATGTGGTGGCCCTGAGATTCTCACTCTTCACTTGGTGAGTGGGAGAACTCTCCAGAACCTTCCAGCGCAGCCTCTTGCCAGCAGTTCTTTTGTGGTAAGGCAGTAGAGAGATGGAAGCCATAGAGAATAGAGACCGGTACCAGGAAACATCCCTTTAAGGGACTGGTTCTCAACCCTGGCTGCATACTGGAATCACCTGGGAACCCATAAAAAACACTAGCAGCTGCACCTGATGTAATTGGTCTGAGGTGCAGACTGGGCGTCCAGGATATTGAAGTATGCCCAGGTGAGTCAGTGAGTGGCCAAGGTTGGGAACCACTGCTCCAAGTCTATCTCAGCTTGCCCCCGACCCCCACCCCCATACTCCAAACCTTGTCTTAGACTAGAAGTGTTTCCACTGTAGCCTGAATTTATGTTGTCTAACACCTCACGCTTATTAGTTAATCTACATGACCGTCCCGGAGGGCAGGTCAATGCTGTTTGCCCATTTTTGGTATGAGGAAACCAAATTCTGGGAACATGTGTACGTTTGGGATTTATAAAGTGCCTTTCCTCTTAGGAGGTTATTTTGATTGTTGAAGTGAAAATGTTCTTTCTGCCTATCCCCTGAGGACAGAGCAAGAAGATAAGAATTTGAGTCAAGCACAAAAGGATATGGTGAATACGTGAACTTTGACAATTGGGACTGTTAAATGTTGAAATGGGTTGTTTTAGGGACCTTATGGTATAGGGA
The DNA here is from genome assembly GCF_021613505.1 of Equus quagga. Classification (NCBI taxonomy): domain Eukaryota; kingdom Metazoa; phylum Chordata; class Mammalia; order Perissodactyla; family Equidae; genus Equus; species Equus quagga. The sequence goes on along the minus strand of NC_060275.1, from coordinate 18,857,530 downwards.
CCTTTATTTGGGATAGTTGAAGATATTCATATTTAGGGCAAGAAAATTGACCAAATAATCTCTCATAGATATTTCCAAATCTTTGACTCCAGGAATGCTACCCAGTTTCTGCTGCTCTCTGTGTTTCTCTCTGTACTATGTTTAGCATGGGGGGTCTCTACACGTGTGTTTGTGTGTGCGTGGGTCCCGGAGGTGTGTGAATGCTCTTTTAAGCCAGTATTTACAACCATCTACAAGAGAATCGCAACATATTTTCCCCAGGCTTATGCCTTCACATCCCTGGATATCAAACCTTTTATGTTTTAAAGCAGATTAACAAAATCTTGCACAAACCGCATAAGACAGGTGTTAATTTAATTATGAGTTAGCAATTTTTATTTATAACAAAAGTGATCAATGAGATGATTAAGTGTGGTTGGGTGAATACAGAACACTTTAAGTTTTTATTTGGAAATAATGTCAAACTTGCAAAAATAAGAATATCACAGAGAATACTGGTGTATCCTTTATCCAGATTCACCTATTCTAAACATTTTACCCTATTTGCTTTATCGTGTGCTCCCTCCCCACCCCCAACACACACACGAATAATTTTTTTTCTGAAGGATTTGAGGACAAGTTACGTATGTCATGGCCCTTTATCCCTAAATGCTTCAGTGTGCATTCCTGATAGGGAATAACGATATTCTATTAAATAATCAGTACCAGTTATCAACTTCATAAATTTACATTGATTCAATACTCTACCATCCCTGCTCCAATTTTCTCTGTTAACCTAATAATGTCCTCTATGACATTTCTTCCCTCTGCTACAGGATCCAATGTAGAGTCAGTTATTTCATTTGGTTTCTATGTCTTCAGCCTTCTTTAGTCTGGAGAATTTCCATTTTCTTTGTCTATTACACCATTAACATTTTTAAAGAATATGGTTCTCCCTCTGCCTTTTTTAAAAATATATATATAGGACATTCCTCATTTTGGGTTTATCTGATGTTTCTTTGGAGTTAGGTTGAGGCTTTGTACCCTTGGCCGGAACACTGCACAGATGATGTGGTGTCCTTCTCGGAGCATAATATTTGGAAGTACACGATGCCCATCTGTTCCTCATTAGGGATGCTGATTTTATCACTCAGTCTAGGTGTTGCCTGATGTTTCCAGTACATAATAACTTCTTTCTTCCTCCCCTGTAACTGAGACACCTTCTCTGGGGAGACACTTTAAGACCACACAAATATTCCACTCTTCATCAAAATGTCCCTCTAGATTTAGCATTCATTCATGGTTCCTGTCTGTTCCAGTCTTTACCTAGATGTTTGCAAAATGATGATTTTTGGAAAACATGTTCAACTCCAGTACACTCTCCACATTTACCAGTTTGTCTGTAGCTCTCGTAAACAAAGAGAGCCCTCCCTTCTCTCCTATCTATCATCTATTTATCATCTATCTATCTGTCTATCATCTATCTATCATCTACTATCATCTCTCTCTCTCTCTCTCTCTTTCTCTCTCTATTAGCTATATGGTTTCACGACATCCTATTTTTCCAATGGCTTATAAATCATTATTGTGTTTGATCACTTTGGTGCTTGGTTTGTGCCAGATTTAGCTAGTGGGAGCCCCTTTAAACTGGCTCCTATGTCCCCATGATATGCCCATCACCATTTGGAGCACTTCTTTATTTTCTGGCATAAGGAAATGCTTCAGGCCAGTACTGTCCTTTGACCCTGGTAAGCTCTGGGCCAGAGCCTCAGGAGGCCACGTGTCTTTTTTTCCCTTGAGATTAGCCCTGAGCTAACATCTATTGCCAATCTTCCTTTTTTTCCTTCTTCTTCTCCCTAAAGCCCCCAAGTACATAGTTGTATGTCCTTCTAGTTCTATGTGAGACACCACCTCAGCATGGCTTGATGAGCAGTGCTAGGTCCGCGCCCAGGATCTGAACCGGTGAAACCCTGGGCTGCTGAAGCAGAGTGCACAAACTTAACCACTCAGCCACAGGGTGGCCCAGCTATGTGCTTTAAGACCACCAATCCTTGACATTTTCTAAGTTCTCCTCCAGCTCCTGGGACCTGCCAGGGCCAGCAGTGTTACCTGGATGGGGCACCCTGTCTCATTTCTTCCTTGCAATGCACTTTCCCAACGTCGATCTGCCTTCCCCTTTTTTCCTTCATGGATCGCTCAAGGTTGGGCCACCAGCATGGTGCTGACATGCTGATTTGGGGTGATTCTCTCTCATTTGGACACAGGATGAATTCAGAGTTCTGGGTTGCCTACTGTCCACTGCAGGCCCCTGGACTGGAGCCTCGTGTGTGGGCCTGGGTGTCAGCTCCCACCCATCCGTGTTCTGATCTATAGCACGTGGGTCCTATCTCTCCTTGCTGAGGGTTTTTGAGACCCTTGCTCTGTAACTAGAGTTAGCCAAACTGCAAGGTCTGAGGGAACAATTCCCAAAAGATTGCCCTCACTTCTGATACCAACTACAACTTTGAGGGGTTCAGAAAACCTCCCTCAGGTTTGATAATTCAACAGGAGTCATAGAATCCACCGAAAACTGTTATGCTCATGGTTATAGTTTATTGCAGGGAAAGTATCCAAATCAAAGCCAGTGAAGGGAAGTGGCATGTAGGACAGGGCCCAGGAGGAGTCCAAATGCAGAGCTCTGGTCGTTCTTTCCCTGTGGAGTTGTGGACAGCATGACCTCCTCCTAGCCATGATGTGTGAGAAGATACATGGAGATTACCAACCAGGGAAGCTCACTTTGGTGTCCAGAGTTGTTAACGGGGCACAATCACAGACTGCCCACCTGACTGACCTTTAATCTCCAGCCCTTCCTAGAAGTTCGGCTAATGCCTTTTGTCTCTAGTTCCTCTAGAGGTCAGAACTGATACAGTGTGGCTCAAAGACCCCTTTGTAGATCACATTGTCAGACTGTCTGGCAGCCAAGGCTCCCAGGCAAACAAGGACTTTCCCATCAGGCAGGATGTTCCATGGTCCAGCAACTCACCTCCCAGGAGCAGAGGGTCAAGGCCAGACCTCTCTTTGGGTAAGGTTAATTCTTCACTATGCACTCTGCAATGCCAATAAGCCTTTCCATTCCATGTCATTTCTTGCCCTGCAGGCGAGTCTTAAGCAGTGCTCAAGGGAGGAGAGACATTTCTCGCACAAATGGTACTGCTCTTCTCCTTCCACCTCCTGAGCCCCTCATGTATCCTCCCTCTGTTGGTGGTGTGTGCAAGACAGGGCTGCAGTCAACACTCAAAGAGAACAAACTCCAGGAAGGCAGTGATAAGGCCTGAGGCATTCAAGGGATGACATGTTTGGAAGTCATGTTATTCTACATTTAAGCTATGAGATTCAGAATGGGAAATTTAACATGTCTAGAAAACGAAAAATAGTTTATATTTTCCTGTATACTTTAGGCATTGTGAATGTCACCAACAAAGCACAGTAACAACCTTTGATTGAGTCATTGGAAGTCAGCATTCATGGCCTGCTCAATGGCTGATGCAGTATTATGACTAAATGTCATTAGAGAACTACAGAGGCAAGAAAATCTATATTGTTTCAATAAGAAGAGATTCTGGAGAGCCACGGCATTATGAGTAATAAGAGTGTTGCTACCTTTTATCTTGTGGTGAGACACTGAGTTTAGCCAAGGATGATGCTTTTGACATTAAAGAACAAGAAGAGATGGTACCTGGGCACTAGGAAGGATCTTCATGTGTACTTTGAATGATCAACACATACATAACAACCTCAACTCAGTTAGTGTGAATATTCATTGATAAATTCTATGCCTTACATGGCCTCACAAATTTTCTAACACATCTTCTAATCAAAATTGTTATAGAAACAGAGAGCATGCATAAATTATTTTTCTGGTGTCCCACAAACCTAGGGGCAGCCCTGTTCCTGGCCCATCTTATACCTACTCTGCTCCAACTCTAGAATCAATCATTTCTTCATGGAGCCTGGTTCATCATCAGAGACCAAGATCTAGGTATTAGTTAGGTGAGCTGGATGAGTACACAACTTCAAATTTGGGAGTTATGGTTAACAGCTTCTGGTCTTTTATCAGACTTACCATCTGTAGTGGATAATTATCATTTGGAGCAGTCCAGCATCCAACCTTCTCTTCTTCCTGTTAATACCTCATCTTCCATGGAGTGTCTCTGTTGTGTATAGTTGGTGGGAGGTGGTAACTTTATCACTATGGAAACTAGAGGGGCCATATGCTCCTCCTTACTCCAACAGAGCCACGTGACTCAGCCTCAGCCAATTGATGCTTTCCCCTGGGAATTTAAATCTTGAGCAAGTATCACAGGCAGACAGACAGGTGGAGGTGATCCCAGTGGCAATAGTGTGCAGTGGAATTTCTGCTCGGTTCCTGTTGTCTCACTCTCCAGAATCCCCTTGACTGGTGACCTTGTCCAAGATAAGTTTCATCATCTACCTGCTGACTTTCTCAGCCCCAGGTATTCTTCCAGTAAATATCCCTTTTTCCTTTTTGCATAAGATAGCCAGTATTGGTTTTGTTCCTTAAAACAATGAATACTGACTGAATCAGCATATTATTTATCTCTGGGTTTTTTGTTGTTGTTGTTTGGTACGAAGAAAATTTCTATTCAATTAAGTTTTTGCAAATGATAATAATTTAACAGCTTGTCTTGTAATCTCAAGATACACTTAACTAAAGTGCTTCAGAAGCTTGAGAGTTGAGTTGTAGGAAATTTCCATTTCAAAGTCAAAGCATGTAGAGTATCTAAGAATAGCTCATACTCCTTAATTGGTGATTGTTTAATTTTGAAGGTGTTAATGAATAGCTTTCTCTACCTCTCACGATTTTTGCCTTTCATAGAAAATACTTTCCAAATATATCTTATAACCTTATGAAATGTTCCGCAATATAAATAAAAAGAAACTCAAAATTCTCCATGTTCATTCCTGACACTTATTTACTCAAAGTTTCAAAACAACCAAATTTATTTTGTTTTGCATATTAGGGATGAACTTTATTTCGCTTTCATCCTTGGTGCATTATTTACATGTCTAAGTAGATTAATAAAGAGATGGAGGTCACCACAAAACAGGTTAGCCTTTTGGCACAGTGAACACGTGGGTAGTCTCCATTATGTTTAAATTTGTATCTACCACATGGGAGCATATGTGAGCATGCGCTTTTATGGTTCTAAAAAACAGTTTAAAAAATCCATTGTGAAAAGTAAAATTTGGATAATAGGCTTCTATGTAGAATCCTAAAAACTCTGCTGGAAACCGCAGCTCTGCTGGGAATACTCTCTCTCTCCTGTTTAATTTTTTAACTTGTACTTTTCTAGGCTTGGATGCAGTCCTGTCTCCTTCCCTATGCCCAGCCCAAAGAGAGTCTTTCATTCCATGTGCTTAAAACAACCATTTTCCTTCCATGGCAGAAAAAGAGGCAAGCCATGGCCTTCCCTGACTGCTCACCATTTGCGCACTTTGGATGTATTCATTTTATTTTATTTTAATCTGTGTAGGCCGTGTTTTCTCAAATACATTTTAAGCTCCTTAAAGGGACGAGCCAGTTCTTGCACAGATATTTGTCACTTGATGAGTATTAAATTCCACTTCTGCCCTTCAGACCCATTTTATCTACTTAGCGAAGCTTTTCCCCATCGTGTCACCTGTCACCTCTCCAATTTTGCCTCATCCTCATGCCACATGTCCTAGTTTTACTAGACAATTTTCAGCAAATAAACTCAACTTTTTAAATCTAAATTAATTTATTTTAAAAGGAAGTTTTCCATAAACAGAAAGCCAACATTGTTTGCCACAATTTGAAGGTAACATAAAAATAAATACACTTTTTTTGAAAAACAACACTGTTATTCATTAAATGCTAGCCAGCTAGTGTTGCCTTTGGGCTTTGAGCCTAAGGGAAAAAGGGAGATCAGCAAGTGTCAGAGAAATTTCTCCATAGCTAATAGAGGGATTTGAAAGAGCACTGGAAAGGGCCCTTTCTTTCTCACTGTGGGATTCAATGGCACTTAAGTTATCCACATCAACTCAGACTACCTGGGTGTCGTGGGAGGCAGACACCTCCTAAGTTGAGAAGCAGTCATGTAAGGTGAGCAGTCAGAACCCAAGAAACATGTCTTGCACTCTGTGTTCTTGCTTTGTGGGTCTCTACTCATTCTACAAGCTCGTCTCCACTCTCCCTTGCATCATAGGACCACAAGATGCATTTCTCATTGTTGTCTGGGCCTTATTTTTCTTATCTATAAAATAGAAAATTCTATCATATGCTCTTTCTGGTTGCTCCTGGTCCTGACTTTACCAGAGTCTCTGATCACAAGATCCGAAGGTAAAGCATTCATGGAACCCCAGACATGCACTCTTGTTTACAATCAACATCCAGCAATTGATCACTATTTATCAAATGCTCAGCACTGGCTCATGCATCTTCACCATGCAGGGGGATGACCACCATTATCTTCTCCCTTCACAAAGGACCAGAATTAAACAGAGGAGAGATCCTCTGCTCAGAGAATACAGAGAGGTTTGACCTTGGCTCCACCCCCACAGAGTTTCCATTATTCCACTGATTGCTGACTCTCTCACATTTTATTTCCATAAAAGGAAGGGAATCATAGACAAGCTAAGTATATTTTAGTGTGTAATCCCAATTTAAGTTAGCTAAAGGGCAACAGAGCCATAAAATCATGCTGAAATCACCTAGAAATCATTTTTTAAAAAAAGAATGTTGAGGCCCAGTAGAGTTGATGGGAGTCAGAATGTGCAGCTTCTAAAGCTGGTCCTCCCCTCTCCTGGCAGTATGAGCTTCTAGAAGCCCCAACTTCCTTATCCATTAGATGAGAGATTTGGGCTTCACAGCACGATCTTCATTTTCTCTCCTGGGAATCATCTTAAATAGCAATCACCTCAAATATTTACGAAAACCCCTAGTTCTAAGAAAAAATTCAGGAATCAAATTTATAGTTGGTCCTAAAAGCACTAAATAATACGAAATGCAAATTGGCGTTAAGATTTGAAAATTGGCCTTCATATAGTAGTTAAAAAAAAAATCTCAGGTGAAAAAATAAATGAGAATTCCTTATAAAATGAGAGAAAATGTACTTCTCCAATGTGGTTCATATTACTATATAAAGTCACCATTTCATATAATGCTATTTCTGAATGAGCACCGCACATTTCATTCTGAGCAATATTAGCAATAAAAATATTTGCCTGCAAATATATATCAGAAAACTGTTGACTATCTGCCAAAATATTGGCAACACTCAACACTTAAACCTGCGAGCCTGTTGGAGAAGATGTCATATTTTAACACTAAACTGAGGCCAGCTCACCTGCCTAGCCGTTTGCTGACAGCAAAGTCACAGGACAGTTTGCTATTATGCTAACAAGGGTTACATACAGGATGTAGAGATAAATGCTGTAGGGGAGCAAAAAAAGTTTCTTCCTTCTGCGCTTCGGGGTTCTCAGCTGGGGCTCTGTAACAAAAGGCAGATTAACAAGAGAAAAGCGTACAAATTTATTTAATGTAAATTTTACATGACACTTCATAAGGAAATGAAGACCCAATGAAATGGTTAAACTGAGTGCTTTTACGCTAAGTTAGATGAAGGGTGGAAAGTTGTGGAAAAATTTGATGGGACAAATGAGTCTGAGCCAAACGTAGTGAACCGGGGAAGCGTAGCAAGACCCGTTCCTTTGAATTCTTTTTGGAGTCCTTCCTTGTGGCGATAAAGATGCTCCTTTCCTCTGGGCACAGGGAGGCCACCTCTGATGGCACAGCCTTAAGACGCGCTTTTGGGGAAGGTCGGAGAGTTCTTCCTGCACCTGCCATTTCTCAAATTTCTTCATCTTAAACTACTTAATATGCCAAGGCGCCATAGTTTAGGGTAGTGTGTTTTGAACTCTCTCACTGCAAAGCTAATACGCTCATCATCCTAGGAACATTGGAGTGTTTCAACCAAAACAAACCTCTAGTGTTCTTACACTAAACAAACTTCTGAGTGAGGGGTGAAGCTTTAGCCACCTCTACCATTATGGGAAGTGAGAGTCCAGGCTTCTATCACTGACTCTCCTGTTAAGATCTCCGTTGGAGAAAGCATTTAAAAAGAGCAGAGAGTATAATTTGATCTAAGTAAAATTTGGTTCTGTACAGGACCAAGTTCAAGTCCATCTGTGAAATGAAGCAGTCGTTCTTTGGTTTTTCTTGCAGTCCTTGTCTTCCCAATGAATTAGAGCTGACTGGTTTGAGTTATATGGACTTTCTCTCCACTTTAAGAAAACCTTACCAAAAATATATATAATCTCATTCACTTAGGCTAGAGCCTGGTAGAAATTTCTTTGACTCACCGGTGCAGACAGGTTTTGCTAAACAAGGTAATTAAGTAAACAGCACAGGGGAAGTAGGGGAGAGGAAGAGGGCAGGAATTTTAACTGCTAAAGAGAGTCAACTTTTAACCATTTAAAGCGCTTTAGAAGCATCTACCTCTTTTAAAGTCATTGGTACACTGAAGCAGATAAATTACAGGACTACTATTCTAATTCTTAAACATTTACGCAGAATTCCTAAAGAGACATGACATGTGAATGGAATTAGTCTGATTGACATACAACTGTTTATGACCCTAGTCTAAGGATTGAGTGAGGAGCTCATGCATCTTAGGTGAGATGGCAAATTGCCACAGGGGATATTAAAAAGCTTCCAGGAATGATATGATGTTTGGGATTTCCTTCAAAGTTGACAAATAGAAAAGGCAAGCAATAGGATATATTGGAGTATATGAGGAAGCCATTTGGTGTAAAGCTAATATCCTCTTTGGGGGTATATAATCACTCTGTGTACCTCACTTCTTTGGTGCCCTTTCTTCCTTTGGGAAGAAAGGCCCTGGGCCATGGTCCTCAGATTTTAGCTCAGAATAAACTCTCCCAAATTTTCATTTATAGATTGGTTATGGATTGTTTTCATTGACAAAGTAATCTGGACTGGAGAGGGGAAGATGGAAATGTAGATGAAACAAGATTGGCCAGGAGTTGATCATTATTGAAGCTGGTGATGAGTAGGTGGGCGTTCATTATACTATACTCAATACTTGTTTGAAATTGTCCACAATGAAATGTTTAAAAGTCTTTTTTTAAAAAAACAGCTCACAGAGGGCAAATGGTCATGGGAAGGGGCAGCAAAGATACAGACAATGAAGCTGAAGGGAAAGCTCAGGTTAGAGGGAGTAAGCACGTCAGCGAGGCAAGTGTGGGCAGCAGCATGGTTGATGTTGCAACTTGCATTTTTGCCCCTCCATAGCAGGCAAGAGGAATCAGAAAATGTCTGCCAGTGCCTGCCCCGGATCAGACTGTGATGAAAGCTCAAGATGCCTTCAGTGCTCCCTGAAATGCTCACTCTTTGATCCTCCGTCCTTCCCAGCAATGTCGTGTTCTCCTCCACGCACACTCCAAGGCCACCTCCTTATCAAATCCCATCTCAGCAAATGTTCTGAGCTTGTAACATTAACATTTTCAAAAGCATGATGGCGCTTTCCTCATTTGCATGCTGGTGTTCATGACCTTCTCCCTATCGGCCTGTCTATACGTGACTCTGGGGAGAGAAAGAGGTGGAAGTTTAACTAGTGAAGGGGGTGTCAGAACAGGAGTGCAAAGAGAAAGAGAGCTAGTATTCAGCTTCTGGCATCTAAAATAGGATTTTTGCCCAAAGATAGACTCTTACAAGCGATGCTTTGTTGAGGAATATGATTTACATTTTTTTCCGTCTCCTCCGAGAGAATATCAAGAGCCTGGCTCCCAGCACCATAGAGATTTAGGTTACAGAGGTCCCATCAGGATATAAAGGGGGGAGGAAAAAGCCGCCCCTTCCATGCCAGGGGACTGTGGGGAGAAGAGGGGGACAAACAACGTAGAGGGGAAGGCAGATGCTAAGGTTGTCATTTTTTCTCCCTGCCTCCTCATGGAGTAGGTTGGAGGCAGCTTTAGAAATATCTAGAAATGTGTTAAAAAGCTGGAAGGCAGTGGGGCATCTGTCCTGCTTCCTCTTATGGCTCTAGGCGGCCTGCTTGCACCGATTTGGGGGCAGCTCCATCAAAGTGAATGCAGCAGCACAATGGGATGAAGCAGAGGGAGTCAGGATGCAGCTCCACGTGGGGAACCTAGAAGGTCCCGTCTGTATTTGAGGCTGACGGGGGCTCAGGAGACAGCTGAGTGAGAGTCGGAGGGCCTGCCACAGGCCTTGCAATGACAAAGGGTGAGGTGAGGCCCCCCCCACCACCCCCAAGCTGGGGCCAGATGGAGAACACAGCAAAAACTCAACCAGATCCACAGTGAAAGTAGAAGCAGAAATTAGGCTGGGCTGGAGTGTAGGGGTCAAGCAACTAACCCAGACCAAACTGAGAGAGCAGATGGTCAGTTACCAGTGCCATCATGGCCAGCAGGGCAAGCAGCTACCAGGTGGACAAGGAACATCACAGCAGAGACCAGAGGAGTTGGAAGACTCCACGCAGACCTACCCTCCTTTCTCCAGTGCCTCAATGGCTTACCATCCAAACACAGACATGCCATCTTAGAGGGGAGGAGAGAGAAGGGGAGGAGAGGAAAGGAGAAAGATGGGTGGGGGAGGGGAGTATTTATGAAAGGCTCACTATTTTTATGTAAAGAAGCTGTTAACATTAATTGCATCATACTTAGATTACCAGATTAGACTGAAAGTTCAATAATTTTTCTCTTGAGAAGACCTTACACTTCATATGAGCATCTGAGTGCAGCATCAGTGATTTTGTGATCTTGCACATGTATTTTCCGTGCATTTTCAATTGTTGCCCTTGCGGAAGTACAAGCTTTATCCCTATAACTGAGGAAGGAAAGGCCATGGGCTCTGGGGCCCTAGACACCCTGCTCTTGCCAATTGCCTCTTCTGGGAGCCTGAGTCCTGCGTCTCATACCTGTAGCCTCCCATGAATAGATCAACTGTCCACCTCACATGCCATTGATGTGACTCCAACCACTGCCTTTGTCTCGATTGCTCCCGTTGTCCCTCTGTCCTCAATGGATTTGAGTGCTGGCCCTTAGGATGATAATAAGGGTTGTATTGTAGCTAATATGGGCTGACATAAAGCACCAGGCACTGGACCAAACGCTTTGCATTATCTTCGCTTATAATCCTCGCGGGAACCTTATGAGGTACATATGTATCAATAATATCAACATCTTCTAAATGGGATAATTGAAGCTTAGAGAATTTAAATAACTTGGCCTCAAATAGGAAGGGCAGAGCTGGGCTTTGAGCCCTTGGCTCTTAACCACCACACAGCTTCTGTTCAGCTACCGTGCAGCTGGGTAACACAGGGCAGGATGTGCCGTGTTGGTTGCAATGTCTTCCTATGCTTGGACCCCGGGCTCGGTCAGTGGCCAGCCAGGCACGTGCCCTGCTGCATCTCCCAGCTGCCTCCATCATCCCACAGCAGAGGCTGCTGACGTCCCTGCGTGTCTCACATGCTTTGTGACCCTCCTTCTATACCTTCACTGCACGTTCATGACTCAGGTTGATGACGTCACCTCCTGGTTTGTAGAGTTTTCTATGACTCCCCATGGCAGTGAGTTGTTCCTTCCTGTGTGTTCCCATGGCATCTGGCATGTTGACAGCACATCTCACACGGAAACATAATTACCTTTTTATAGGACAATCACCTGAGCAGCACTGGGAGCTCCTCAGTGGCAGGTTAATGCCATATTTGTCTCTGAGTTTCTAGCCCAGGGAGGACATGGCAGGAACTGTGGGCTGCCTTGCTTAAGGTTCATCCAACCCTTGATCAGTGAGTCTTTGGGTACAGCAGAGGCCAGAAAGCAGAAAATGACATTCAAAGCTAGGTTTCCACGATTAATTTAGGTCCTGCCAAACAAATGCATTCATGTGAGACTCTGATTCAAGACTGAGCTATGTTTGGCAAAGGGCGAGGGGCAGGGCATTCGTTTCGCAGAGTGGATCTTAGTTTTTAAATTGTGACAGCAATTCCCTGAGTCAGACAGAGCTATACAGTGTGTAGTCTACACATATTTGGCTTGGGGAAAAAAAAGAATAAATTTAATGAAACCGTTCTCTTAAAGGTTGCCAACAACCTGTAAGAATCAATATCAGTCCCCATCCCACTTAACCTGCTAACCATGACTTTCTCTCTTGCCTTTTCAAAGAAAGCAGGCTTTATCTTGTGTTTGATTTAGATCTATTAGAAATTCTGTTAAGTTTGCCACAGATTCTAGTTGTGGGAAGAGAAAGGGAAACAGCAACACAGAAGGACGGTGTAATCGAAAGGACGGATTACCGCTAGGCAGCAAAGCCAGCAAACATCCACTGAATCCCCAAAGTCACACCAAAGAGGCAGGACTCTAAGCTCCGTGTAGCGCTCAGCCTTAACTTTTATTCATATAATTTTGTTATGTTTCTCTCCATCTTTAGGATTCTAGCCTTCTGTGACATCTGTAATGTACCAGTAAACCAGAAAGTGTGCCAGGAAAGCTCCTGTGGGCAGGGGAGTGAGGGCAAGAGTAGAAAGTCCTAGTAGGGGCCGGCCTAGTCGCCTGGCGGCCAGCGGTTAAGTGCGCATGTTCCACTTCAGCGGCCTGGGGTTTGCTGGTTCGGATCCCGGATGCGGAGGTGGCACCATTTGTCAAACCATGCTGTGGCAGGTGTCCCACATATAGAGGAAGATGGGCACAGATATTAGCTCAGGGCCAGTCTTCCTCAGCAAAAAGAGGAGGATTGGCAGCAGATGTTAGCTCAAGGCTGATCTTCAAAAAAAAAAAAAGAAAGAAAGAAAGTCCTGATAGAATTTTACCAGTGAGGCAGAGGGAGGCTCAGGGATTTGCTGAAGATCCCAGTGTGAGTTGGTAACCAAACCAGTTCTCTTTCTACTCCGCACCTTATAAAGTGGCTGTGTTCTCACTAAACTTCTTGGTGGGAGTTGAGAACGGCCATAGCAGGCACTCCCAGAGCCAAGAGGCAGAGCCCCACGAACTCCTGCCAGGCTCCTGTGTGGTCAGACAAGGAAATGGACAGCAGGGCATCAACAGAGCCACAGGAATGAGCAGGGGGCAGCAAGTTGTTCACAGCACGGGCTTTGGCGCGTCCTGATGGGCAATGGTGCCACGGATGAATGCATATTTGTATGAATTTTACTTTAAGAATCATATAGGCCAGAAGTGATTGGTCCCTCACAGCTCTATAGCCAATGCTAAAAATAAAGTCTTAATGTTGAGGTGTTGCCAACCGTTTGCCGCATTGGCATGCAGGGGCCTTCCCTTAGGATGAATATTTACATCCCATGTTCAGCACCAGCCCAGAGGGGCTGTAGCAAGCATCCACTTAGTGGGTGTTTAAAAATAACAGTGTACCCACACTCGGTCCTTTCTTTAGTGTTAATGGACTGGAGCAAGCTGTATGGCTTTTTAAATAATACAGCAGCCTTCTGTGACCTCCCCTTCTCAGACAGCTCTTGACATCAATTCAATTATTAACGTAGAGCTGCAAGGAACATTTCAGACGTTGCTCAAGCATTCATCATCTCCCCCACCCCCTCAAACGATATAAAAGGAAAATAATCAGACACTTTAATAATTACAATTTTTAAAAATATAAAGTAGAACACACGGTTTTATTTTAGACCGTAAGCGAAAGTGGATTAACGTTTTCCTTAGAAAACATTCATTTGAGAGTTTCAGATCAATTCCTGCTCTGCCGCTTGGTATCGAATCTGGCTTTTTAAACCTCGTCTCTGCAGATTCATCCCTTATTCTCCAATCGCAGTCACTGCCGCGGCTCTGACCTTGAGTGCTCGTTACCGGACTAGATAACAAATGGCCGCGGGAAAAGTGTGGAGTAGGAAAGTTTGGACGCCTTGCCATCCCTCCCCCAGCCTCACAGGCGCCATGTCTATCATCTTTGCGCAACACCACGCCCATCCGGCATGGGACTACCCGCTGTCTGCCTTCAAGTCTTTCCCATTGCGTAGGTCTTCCTCGCCAAGGTCAACGCCAAGGACTTTGACTTCCATAGGTGCATCAACATTTTAAAAGTGGGATTCTTGTCCAGAGGAATAAAAGGCAACAATCCAGAAATGTATTTAATTATAAAAATAATGAATCAGTATGAAGACAGAAGTTAAAATGTTGTAGAAGCCCCTTGAGTGAAAACATCCTCTTCCTTTACCCCGTTCGCCTTCCACCTCCCAACTCCTTCTGGCTACTTTTGACCATTTGCTCTTATAAATCATGAGGAAGTACCCCCATAATTCTAAATAATATGATATGCCCCTATTTCTTGACTTACCTCTTTAAATAGTCTCTCTTGACTTCTCACCATGAAAATGAGGAATGTATTTTTTCTCCCTTTTCCCTCCCTCACCAAATTTTTGTTTATTATATTTTTATCTTTTGGTCCTTCGATGAGTCAACTGTGGGAATAAACGAAGACCAACCACACAAGAAAAGCACAGGCTTTTTATTCTGAGCTCGTTATAGAAAGGGGGTCGGCCACTGCCTCTTGCGTTTTGGCAGAGTCTCAGAGGCAGGCAGAGGAGTGGAAAAGCTTTGTCGTGGGGAAAAGGCAAGGCTTCAGGTGTGCCCTGGTTGGGGACTGTTGGCCTGGGAAGCTGCGGACGAGCCAAGTAGGAGTGGAGCATCCTATGTGATTGGGTAGGGGTGCATTTGGCTTCTTCTGGTTGGTCTTAAGCTGGAAGTGGGGACAAAAACTAAGGAAGCTGTGGGGCTGGGCCCGTGGCCGAGTAGTTAAGTTCGCGCGCTCCGCTGCAGGCGGCCCAGTGTTTCGTTGGTTCGAATCCTGGGCGCGGACATGGCACTGCTCATCGGGCCACGCTGGGGCGGCATCCCGCATGCCACAACTAGAAAGACCTACAACAAAGACTATGCAACTATGGGGGCTTTGGAGAGAAAAAATAAAATCTTTAAAAAAAAAACCAAAAACAAAAACTAAGGAAGCTGTCAGTTACTAGTCAGGTCCTGGCCATTTGGGGCTGATTGTTACAGAAGTTATTGTTTAGCATCCTGGATTGTCACGATGGATAGCAGTGTGACTTCCTGCAAGTCTGACTTGCAGCAGGCTGGCTTCCTGGGTGGTTTTTTGGAGATAAGGGGCTGCTTTCCTGGGCAGGTGGCTGCAGGTTGTGGATCGTATTTCTGTCTTTATATATGGTCCGGCCATTGTCCATTTGCATGTTCAGTCTCTCACAACTTAACTCTAGATATAGAATTAACCCTCTGTTTTCGGATCTTTCCCCTGTCTTTCACGCTGATACCGAAGCCTGACAAGGACACCACGAAAAAAGAGAACTACAGGCCAATACCACTGATGAACATAGATGCAAAAATTCTAAGCAAAATTTTGGCCACCAGAATTCAGCAATTCATCAAAAGGATCATACATCATGATCAAGTGGGATTCATACCAGGGACACAGGGATGGTTCAACATCCGCAAATCAATCAACGTGATACACCACATCAACAAACTGAGGAAGAAAAACCACATGATCATCTCAATAGATGCAGAGAAAGCATTTGACAAGATCCAACAGCCATTTATGATAAAAACTCTGAACAAAATGGGCATAGAAGGGAACTACCTCAACATAATAAAGGCCATATATGACAAACCCACAGCCAAGATCATACTCAATGGACAAAAACTGAGTGCCATCCCCCTGAAAACAGGAACAAGACAAGGATGCCCTCTATCACCACTCTTATTTAACATAGTACTGGAGGTTCTGGCCAGAGCAATCAGGCAAGAAAAAGGAATAAAAGGAATCCAAATAGGGAGGGAAGAAGTGAAACTCTCGCTGTTTGCAGACGACATGATCTTATATATAGAAAACCCCAAAGAATCCATTGGAAAACTCTTAGAAGTAATCAACAACTACAGCAAAGTTGCAGGGTATAAAATCAATTTGCATAAATCAGTAGCATTTCTATATTCTGATAACGAACTAACAGGAAAAGAACTGAAGAACACAATACCATTCACAATCGCAACAAAAAGAATAAAATACCTCGGAGTAAATTTAACTAAGGAAGTGAAGGACCTCTATAATGAAAATTACAAGGCCTTTCTGAGAGAATTGGATGACGACGTAAGGAGATGGAAAGACATCCCATGTACATGGATTGGAAGAATAAACACAGTTAAAATGTCCATTCTACCTAAAGCAATCTACAGATTCAATGCTATCCCAATCAGAATCCCAATGACATTCTTTACAGAGTTAGAACAAAGAATCCTAAAATTTATATGGGGCAAGAAAAGACCCCGAATTGCTAAAGCAATCCTGAGAAAAAAGAACAAAACAGGAGGCATCACAATCCCTGACTTCAAAACTTACTACAAAGCTACAGTAATCAAAACAGCATGGTACTGGTACAAAAACAGGTGCACAAATCAATGGAACAGAATTGAAAGCCCAGAAATAAAACCACACATCTATGGATAGCTTATTTTCGACAAAGGAGCTGAGGGCATACAATGGAGAAAAGAAAGTCTTTTCAACAAATGGTGCTGGGAAAACTGGAAAGCCATATGTAAAAGAATGAAAATTGACCATTCTTTTTCACCATTCACCAAAATAAACTCAAAATGGATCAAAGACCTAAAGGTGAGACCTGAAACCATAAGCCTTCTAGAAGAAAACGTAGGCAGTACACTCTTTGACATCAGTATTAAAAGGACCTTTTCGGACACCATGTCTTCTCAGAGAAGGGAAACAATAGAAAGAATAAACAAATGGGACTTCATCAGACTAAAGAGCTTCTTCAAGGCAAATGAAAACAGGATTGAAATGAAAAAACAACCCACTATCTGGGAAAAAATATTTGCCAGTCATATATCTGACAAAGGCTTAATATCCATAATATATAAAGAACTCTCACAACTCAACAACAAAACATCAAACAACCTGATCAAAAAATGGGCTGGAGACATGAACAGACATTCTTCAAAGAAGATATACGGATGGCCAATAGGCACATGAAAAGATGCTCATCATCGCTGATCATCAGGGAAATGCAAATCAAAACTACACTAAGATGTCACCTTACACCAATTAGAATGACAAAAATATCTAAATCTAATAGTAACAAATGTTGGAGAGGTTGTGGAGAGAATGGAACCCTCATACACTGCTGGTGGGAATGCAAACTAGTGCAGCCACTATGGAAAACAGTATGGAGATTCCTCAAAAAATTAAAAATAGAACTACCATACGATCCAGCCATTCCACTACTGGGTATCTATCCAAAGAGCTTGAAGTCAGCAATTCCAAAAGTCCTATGCACCCCAATGTTCATTGCAGCATTATTTACAATAGCCAAGACATGGAAGCAACCTAAGTGCCCAGCAAGAGATGATTGGATAAAGAAGATGTGGTATATATATACAATGGAATACTACTCAGCTGCAAAACAGAACAAAATCATCCCATTTGCAACAACATGGATGGACCTTGAGGGAATTATGTTAAGTGAAATAAGCCAGTTAGAGAAGGATAATCTGTGTATGACTCCACTCATATGAGGAATTTAAAAATGTGGACAAAGAAAACAGATTAGTGGCTACCAGGGGAAAGGTGGGGTGGGGGGTGGGCACAAAGGGTGAAGTGGTGCACCTACAACATGAATGACAAACATTAATGTACAACTGAAATCACACAAGATTGTAACCTATCATTAACTCAATAAAAAAATAAATAAATAAATAAAATGTGAGATCAAACCACAGTGTAATCCAGCTTCAGCATGGGTCAATTTTTCTGAGACAGAGATGTTTATTTCTTCATCCACCAAGTCTCTAATGGGTGCCTCCTCTGGGGCAAGCACTGTATTCACCATGATTGAGACTCAGTCTCTGACCTGGAGAGGTTCACGGTCTCAGACAGACATGCACGTCAACAAATCATTACAGCATCTGTTTAAGTCCTAAAGTTCAGGTGCGTACAAGCCACGCACACAAGATGCCATGGCCCACAGCTCGCTTCACTGCATGGGGTTCCAGGAGGCTATACGTAGCAGGTGACACTCCAGAGAGGTCTTGACAAATGGGTTGATTTTACCAAGATGGGCTGAAGAAGCCCGTCCAGGGCTGGGAAGGGCACGGGTGGAGGCAGCAGGGCTTGAAGGCAGATCAGAGAGAGAGGTCATTTTGGAGAAGGGGCTGGGGACGGAACACAGGGCTGGAAATGCAGGGCAAGCTCTGTAGGCTCAGGAACCTCAGGCTACGTTTGGTGTGACCGAGGGAAGCAGAGACCTAAGGGGCTTACCAAGGAGGGAGGCTGCTTACCTGCTGTGTGCTAAGACACAGTCTGCTCCTAACCCTGATCAATCCTGTCAAAGAACATTCTCTTGTAGGGAGGGGACAGGGAGAGAGGAAACAGCCCACACAGACCTCCTGCTCCTACGGGAAAAATAAATAGAAGGCACTCTACCGATGTGAGTCACCAATGTCATCTTCAGACGTAAATGACAAAACATTTTTATTACTGTTTTTTACCCTGCGCACTTGAAACCTGAAAAGTCTGAGGATTAACTCGGGCCATTATTCCGCCCAACCACAGGATGATGTTTGCGCCGTCCTGGTAACACCTATTAAAACAAGGTTTATGCTCTTCTCTTCCCTCTTTTCACTCTGCTGGGTATTTTTTTTTTTTCTACTTCCTTTTGTTTTATTGCAGTGACATTGGTTTATAACATTATATAACTTTCGGGTGTACATTGAAATATGTTTCAAATTCTGTGTAGATGACATCATGTTCACCACCCAAACACTAATTACGATGCTTTCCGACGATGTGCCTAATCACCCCTTTCGCCCTCTTCCCTCCTGCTTGCACTCTAGTAACCACTAATCCTATCTCTGTTGCTAAGTGTTTGTTTGTCATTGTTTTGTTTTTGTTTTTGTTTTCTGAGGAAGATTAGCCCTGAGCTAACTACTGCCAATCCTCCTCTTTTTGGTAAGGAAGACGGGCCCTGAGCTAATATCCGTGTCCATCTTCCTCTACTTTATATGTGGGACACCTACCACAGCATGGCTTTTGCCAAGCAGTGCCATGTCCACACCTGGGATCTGAACCGGCGAACCCCAGGCCGCCGAGAAGCAAAATGTGCTAACTTAACCGCTGAGCCACTGGGCCAGCCTGTTTCTATTTTCTACAGTATTTGACTTTCTCCCTCTGACTTACTTCACTTAGCATAACACACTCAAGGTCCATCCGTGTTGTCACAAATGGCCAGATTGCATCATTTCTTATTGCTGAGTAGTATTCCATTGTGTATCTATACCACATCTTCTTTATCCATTCGTCCCTTGATGGGCGCCTAGGTTGCTTCCAAGTCTTGGCTATTGTGAATAATGCTGTGATGAATGTGGGGGTGCATGTATCTATATGCATTTGTGTTTTCAAGTTCTTTTGATAAATACTGCTGGGTATTTTTTAAGATAAGTCTTTGTCCCTAGAGCCTTCCTTCTAACCACTGTTTATGGCCAAAATAATCACAAGGAATGTGATCTCTCTTTTCTGGTAACTTTTCACTGGCTCTAGTCTGTCTAACACTGAAATGATTATGTGAACCCTCGAGACCATTTCTGCTTGGAATGGAGAGTGAGTCTATATTTCAGGAATGGCAGGCTCACAGAATGTCACCAGCGTCCTCATCATAGATTCCCGCCAATAGGGTTCTGCCTGAAGAATAAGAGCCCAAGCTCTAGAGGTCATTGATCCCCATTCCAGCCTTCCGGGATTCCTAGAGCATGTGCACAGCGCTTCCACTGCTAAGCATACCACGCACATCCGGGTAGCTCTGGGCAAATAACGTTGAGGTGGGACTTGAGCAAGATGTGTAATGAGGGGAATCAGGCAATGCCAGAGACATCCTTCCTCCAATTTTATCATGTCTTCTACCTTTTAATCCCTTAAAGACTTAGAGTAGAGGTAAGGTTAAGAATTTTTGTGATTTAAGAGCTTTTTGAGTGTCAAGAGTTATAATATATATGGTCAATTGGCTAGCATACAGCTGTTCCAACCTCTTTCTCCTTTGAGTGACTTCCTCCAAAGAAGCTGAAACGTGAGATCCCCACTTACCCAGTCATGCTGAAGCTGGAGGCAGTCATGTAACCCACTTCTGGTCAATGAGCTATAAGGAGACGTGTGACAGAATCTCTTGCAAAACTTTTTCCTTTACTGAGGGGCATTTGAGGAAAAGTTCTTTTATTGTTAGTTCTTGCCTCTCTTCCACTTCCTGTTTTTCAATTCTGTTGCAATGATCTTTTAATCATTAGTCCTCCAGTACGAAGATGAAAAACCACACATGGAAAATGATGGAGAGGGAAAGTGAGAAAGAGCCTAGCTCCTTGATGCCATCACTGAGCTGCTGGTCCATCTCTGGTCTGCATTCATCTGGATTTCTCGTTAGGTGAAATAACAAGATGCCTTCATTGTTTAGTCCGTGATTAATAGAGTTTTCTGTTGCCTGTAGTCAAATACATCCCAGATGGTATACTTCTTTCTCTTCCCTAACCTCCTTGCCTTTACTTACACCAAAATGTACAGAACTCTCCTAGTCTCTTCCTGGAAAATCAATTAAGAAAAAAACAGCTGAACTTCCAGTAAAACACCTTGCAATAGATGATTAGATGGATGGAAAGGCAGCAATAGCAGTGAGAAAGAAGGATAAATGGCTCAGGGACCCACTGGGATGGTAGCCCTTGCCCCAATTACTTCATAAAGAAAATGAAAGGGCCAGTGTTTTGTTGTACCACTCTGGTTAATGAGGGGTTTAATAGTGACTGATAGAAATATGCACCTTACACACAGAGCCGAAGACCAATATTTACAGAAGAGACAGAAGAAGAAAAGACATAAGGGAGAAAGGATGGAGGGAGAGAGGAAGGAAGATGATAGGTTTAACAGAAATTTGAGAATACAGTGGTGAAGCGTGGCAAAACATGCCACTTTGGCATAAGGATTATTTTGAACTAAAGAAACTTGAAAAACAAGAGAGGCAAGAAGGACACCGACCTCCCCTTTCTTCCTGAAGGCAAGAGATAAAACTCCCAGGTGAAAGATGCCTTCAAGAGGAAAGAAACATTCTTATCACCAGAGACAGGAGTCAAGACCAAAAGAAATCTGTACAGACCTTGTTAAAATAACTCTTATCTTCCTTTAGTCTCCCCATATATTTTAGTTACTTTTCTACAACTGGTACTGTTTGTTCAGCCTGTTGTATAAACACTTGGGCCCACATGTTTTGGGTCTTCATTTTCCTATGGGGCTCCCATGTGCTTGCAAGAATCTGTTTGCTTTTCTCTGGTTCCTCTGCCTTATGTCAATTTCATCCTCAGGCCCAGTGGAAGACCCTAAGGGGGAAGAGGTAATGTTTTGCCTCCCCTACAGGGTAAAGCAGGAGCATGGAAAAGTAATGGGGCAACAGACAACATCAGGATTATAATGAGAAGCTATGGAGCAAAATTTTGCTTGTGGGGTAGTTGAGTGGCTTGAAAGCAGCCAAGTGAAGGGGCAAGAGAGTTGCCTGAAATGGAATTTGTCCTGCAGGAGGTCAAAGAAAAAAGAGAAAGTATCTTGAAAACTAGTTCACGGTATCTTGTTTCTTCAGGATTGAAGGGCTTTGAAGAGAAAAACTCTCGCTTGTTTGGGGGTGAGACAGAACTAGAGAAAACAAATACCCAGGGGAAACCATGCAAGGAAAAAGAAAGCCCAGAAGGAGCAGCCTTTGTAACTCAGCAGAGTGCCTGCCAGGTGGACAACCATGTAGGAGAGTTCCCTTGAGTCTTTGCCACAGCACCTCTCCTGTCTGGGTTTAGAAAGAATGGTGAATAATTGTGTAGCATCGTGCATGATAAAGTGCAAGCTGAGCCAGGAACAATGCGGCCAATGACTCAGAGCCAAGAGAGAAAATTCACAAGGACAAAATGGCAAAGACTGTCATTGGCAGGCCAAGGGGTGGCTTGGGCGGGGTGGGGGGTTAGCACCTCTGTAACCTGCATCGGCTGCTCCATCCCCCACGCTTCGATATGGACAGTTGACTGATGTTCAATTCCATGTCAAATGCTATACATGTTCAACCTACAATCTAGTGATGTAGCCAGTTTTCTGGGAGCAACCTGTGTTAGTTTGCTAAGGCAGCCATAACAAAACACCACAGGCTGGGGGGCTTAAATGGCAGAAATTCATTTTCTCCCAGTTCTGGAGGCTGGAAGTCCAAGATCAAGGTGTTGGCAGGTTTGGTTTCTTCTGAGGGTGCTCTGCTTGGCTTGCACATGACCATCTTCCAGCCGTGTCCTCATATAGTCTCTCCTCTGTGTCTGTGTCCTAATCTCGTCTTCATGTAAGGACACCAGTCATGCTGGATTAGGGCCCAATCACCTCATTTTACCTTCATCACCTCTTTAAAGGTCCTATCTCCAAATACAGTCACATTTCCAGAAACTAGAGGCTAGGGCTTCATATAAATCTGGGGAGACACAATTCAGTCCATAACATCGCTAGAACAAATGACCACAAATTTAGTGTCTTAAAGCAACACAAATTTGTTCTCTTACAGTTCTGGAGGTCAGAAGTTCTGAGATCAGTCTCACTGGACCTCAGTCAAGGTGTTGGCACCACTGAGAATGTGGTACTTGCTGACTCAGCATCAGAATGGATTCATATTGAGTTGATCTCCCATCAAAAACCAGTTCCCAGGGATCCATCCACCCATCCACCTACCATTTCCAGGGGCACTCAGAACCTAGAGCCAGCCACACGGAATAATCCCATATGTTTTTGTTTTTTTTTTTTGAGGAAGGTTAGCCCTGAGCTAACTACTGGCAGTCCTCCTCTTTTTTGCTGAGGAAGACTGACCCTGAGCTAGCATCGTACCCATCTTCCTCTACTTTATATGTGGGACGCCTACCACAGCATGGTGTGCCAAGAGGTGCCATGTCCACACCCAGGATCTGAACCAGCAAACCCCAGGCCGCCAAGAAGCGGGACGTGCAAACTTAACCGCTGCACCACCGGGCAAGCCCCAGAAATGAAATTTTAAATTTTATTTAATTGTAATGAATGTAAAGTTAAATAGCCACGTCTGGCAAGTGGCTACCATACTAGACAAAATAGCACTAACAGCTTCCACAGAAAGTGTTCTTGGGAGTAAAGTGTTCTTTTGACAACTTACATTCCAAAAATATCTTTATTCTATCCTCACACTCAATTAATGGTTTGGCAGAGAACATAAATCTAATTTAAAAAATAATTTTAGGGGCCAGTGGTGTAGTGGTTAAGTTCACGTGCTCTGCTTCAGCAGCCTGGGGTTTGCGGGTTCAGATCCCTGGCACGGAACTACACACTGCTCATCAAGCCACACTGTGGTGGCATCCCACATACAAAATGGAGGAAGACTGGCACAGACGTTAGCTCAGCGACAATCTTCCTCACCAAAAGAAAATAGTAATTTTACCTTAAAATTGTGAGGTCATTTCTTCCTAGCTTCTAGTATCGCATTTGAGAAATCTGAGAACATTCCAATTCCTGAACTTTTTATTGTGATCTACTTTTGCCCTCTGAAAGTTTTAAGGTTTCTTCTTTGTCCCAAGTGTTTCTGCACCTCCTGCTGCCGTGCTTGGTCATGGGTCTATTTTCAAGCACTGTCCTGGGCACTTGATGGCCCCTTTCAGTCTGGAAATTCATGTCCTTCAGTTCTGAGAAATTTTCTTGGACTATTTCACTGATGATATCTTCCCTTTGTTTTTTTCTGTTCTTTTTCTAGGACTTCTGTTATTCAGACAGTGGGCATCCTGTAGTAGTTCTCTAGTTTCATCACATTTTTCTCCCCTTCCATCTCTTTCTTTTTGTTCTGCTTTCTGAGAAATGTTTCCAACTATATTTTCTAATCCTTCAGTTGAGTTTTAAATTTACGTCCTCATATTTTTAATTTCTAACAAATATTTTTGTCCTTTGAATGTTCTCTTTTGATAACATCCTGTTCTTGCTTCATGACTGCAATGTCTTCCTTAACTCAACAAGAATATTAATAGCTTTTTTAAACAAGTTTTTTTCTACCTGCATGGTTTCTGTTTCCTTCAAGTTGCATTTTTCTGTTTATTTGCTTTGGTCTTTGTCTTCTTTGAGGCTTTCCTTGGCAGGCAGTAATCCTTGGTTGATGACTCATATGTAAGAGCTTGGGACTAAAATGTTCTTAGAAAGCTCTGGGAGGTGCTTGGGGTTTATCAACCAATAGTCTCACTGTGGAATGATCTGGATGGACCATTTAATTGAGAAAGCAATTAAATATCATCTAAATAAAATATCATGTGTGCCTTTAGGTGTTTCCTTCTCATCTGGTGAGATTCTTTGCAGCAGACTTCCAGTCTCCCACCAGGAAGGTGTTGACCTGACTGCTATCTTTCTGGTATCCCAGAGGAACAGAGCAGAGGGCTTCAGCATCCTTGGGTTTACTTAACTCTCTCACCCTTTTCAGTTCAATACTTATGTCCTTATCCAGTGACCATCTTCAGAGAAAAGTCTTCTGCCAAAGTGAGCAAATAGTGAAGAAGATCTACGAATCTGACTGCTTTTTCAACAGACCTGCAGATAAGCCTCCTTACCTTAGCAACCTCTTTTCATTCTTCAATTTCAAAGGCATCTGCGGCTGCCAATTTTGGAAACTTTGAGGCATTCAGTCTGTATTATAAATTAATTGGGTCTCTATTTTTGCCACTGCCAGCTTAGAATTCAGCTTTTTTGGCTCTGCTAAGCCCCTTTACCAGCCGTTTCTCCAATTTGCAATATTTGGTTGCTGCTGTCTACTCTCCCATGCTCCCTATTCTTGTGGGTTTATGTCTTTAAAAAAATCCCTTCACTGTCATTTTAGTGAGGTTTCATGAGGCAGCGAAAGTAGATGTGTATGTTCCCCATCCTTTGATATGCCAGATGGAAAACCAGTTTCCTTTCTTCCTCCTCCTCCCCCCAAAGCTAGCTGGTTCCAAAGCACAGTGCCTTTAATTACGCAAACATCTACTGAGCAGCTACTATGGGTCAGCACTGTGCTTGTCTTTAAACAGGGCCACCAAAGAATAGACTATGAGCAAAGTGTTGCTGAATTGCATGCCAGCAACATGACAGTTCCAAAGGCAGAGACTCGGGCTGCCTGCCAGGGGTCTGCTAGCCTTTGAGCCAGTCCTGACTCTTGTCCACTGCCCCCGCTGGTGTGCTTGGCATTTCGTGGGCAGCAGCCTTTCCGGGTTCTGGGCTTCCAAGGATCAAACACATTTGACCTAAACCTTATGAGCGTTCTGCTCTAGCATGTATTCAAATGAAAAAGAATAGATTTTGAATTCTTGCTCAGTAAGACTATTTTCCACAAACACCAAACGAAAGAAAGGGCAGAAGCAGGGTATATTAAATAGAGGTCCCCTGCATCACTCTCATGAGTCACCCTGACTCCTTTTCATTTCTAACCCTATAGATTTGAACCGGGTTGTTTTAGCCCAGAACCCATGTGGTACTAAGGATCCATTGTGTGTAATTACAATAAAGTCCCGATGACTCATTTGTTTACATGAAATATTCAATGTGACATAAAACATCAACAAACCTGAACTCAGAGATATTATCGCAGATTGCGGGCCACTCTGAAAGAGAAGATTTTTTTGTCTGAGGTATATTTTTATATATTCTACTATATGCCGGGTACTGTCCTATTTACTTTATGAATATTGTATTACCTCACTTAATCCCTGTAACAGCCTTATGAGAGAGGTACTATCAGCATCCTCATCTTACGTATAAGGAAACAGGCCCCAAAAGGTTAAGTAATTTGCCCAAGATCACACAATTAGTAAGAGAAAGAGCCGACATTCAAAGCTTAGTGGTCAAACTCTGGAGCCCATAAAGGTCTGGACTGTGGTGTGCTCTACTCTAAGCTAGTCGTTCTCAAGGGGGTAATTTGCCCCCTCCTCCCCCACCAGGGGACATTTGGAAACGTCTGGAGACATTTTTGGTGACCACAACTCTGCAAGGGTTGCTACTGGCATCCAGTGGGTAGAGACCAGAGACGCTACCAAACGTCCTACAAGGCACAGGACAGCCCCACAAAAAAGAGGTATCCAGCCCAAATGTGCCAAGGATGAGAAGCTGCTGGGGTATATGGCTGTGCTAGTCACAGACTCTCTTCACCCAGTTTTGCAAGTTCTTCTCCCAAGCATATGGTACAAATATCTATTACCTCACTCAATCCCTGCTTTTTTTTCTTTTTCTAGTGAGGAAGATTGGCCCTGAGCTAACATCTGTTGCCAATCTTCCTCTTTTTGCTTGAGGAAGACTGTTGCTGAGCTAACATCTGTGACAATCTGCCTCCATTTTCTATGTGGGACGCTCCACGGCAGGGCTTGATGAGTGGTGTATAGGTCCATGCCTGGGATCTGAATCTACAAACCCTGGGCTGCTGAAGCAGAGTGCATGAACTTAACCACAACACCACCAGGCCAGCCAAGCCCCTGCATTTCTTGAAGTTAGGTTGCCACATGACTTGCTTTCATCACTGGAAGTGATATGCATCACTTCTAGGCAAAAACTTTCAAAGCCAGAGCACAATACCATGTTTCCTTTCTTGTACGTCAGCCATCTTGGAAATCTTGGAAACCCAAAGATGGAGCTTCCTTCAGCCTGTGTCTTGTGAGGATAAAGCAAAACACAGCCCTTCAAGTGACCCATGACGGATAAGCAGCCTGAGCCACCAAGACTCTTTGTAGTTTTAAGCCCCTAAGATTTGGAGTTGTTTCCGCAGTATAACTCAGGTTACCCTGACTGCTTAGTTGCCATCCCAATGTAAGTACACATCTCCCTGTCTCATGCAACCCAACTCGGGTCCTTCTGCTCAGTTCTCAGGCTCCTCTCCAGGTGATTGGTTTCCTGCTCCCATTCCATGAGGCTTGATCACTCTTCCTATATTAAGAGTTTTGCTTTGTCACTGGGCTAAACATATCTAGATTCCGTGATGATGGACTTGTTTCCCTTTTTATGTCATGGCAAACCTCTGACATAAGTTGTTTAGTACTTGTTGCCATAACAACCACGCAACTCAGATGTTCCAAGTTAACACACAGTTGCTATTCTCTTTATACCTCAACCTGCTCTGGTGAGTCCAGAATTATTGACATTATAATACCTAGGATCACATGAATTTTAAACCCCAAGAGGCGTGGGCAGCCTTTAGTCATTGTATTCAAGTCTCAATGCTTAAGAAATCTAAGTGTTCTGGCTTTACAATTTGTAGCCCTTACTTTACATGTCAAATTAATCCACTTAGTGATGAAATGGAGTTCCATTGGAGTTCCACCCAGTATGGATTGATATGGAGTGAATTTATGGCAACCTAACATGGTAGATTAATAAATAATTCAGATAATATTTTATTGTTTCTGCTAATGAAAAATCTGGATGCTCAACGTGAAATAGATGTAGATTATAGAGTTGGAGCAAAGCAGATGAACAAGTGCTTGAGAGATCCAGTAGCCATGAAAAGATGGTAGAAGCAACAGGCGTTACTACCACTTCTCCCCAGAAAACAGCTTCTGTCAGAAGCATCTCTTTAAGGTTCTTAAAATGCCAGTCTTCTCCTCCTCCCACTCCTACATAATTCTGCCATGCCGTTCTCTTCATTTGAAAAGGCTTCGTGTCTCCTCTCCTCTCACCCAAATTCAACAGATCCTTTCTTAATGTCATGTGCAAGTTTCTCCTCTTTGATGAAGCCTTCCAAGCCGATACTACGCTTTTCCTTTTATAGCATGTATAATTCGGGCCCTGTATTTTAGTACTCGACTGTAAGTTCTTTAAAGGCAAAGATCTTATCGTACAGATCTTTAACTCCCACACAGCAAAATCATTTCGATCCATTCATTCATTCACTCAGCAATTGAGCATGTATATCCTGAGTTAGATCCAGAATTACAAAGGCGCTGACCTGGAGGAGCTTATGGTCCGATGGGGCTCATAGATAGGGAAACAGGTAAATACATTAGGACAATTACATAGAAGAGGTAAGGCTGAGAGTGGTGGGCTGTCTGAATCTTATCTGCTCCCTAAGAATGGTTCTATTGGGTGAAAGTGGGAATATCATACAAAGTATGGGACACATGGGGAAGCCTGCCAGACTGGTACCCAAGGTCCAGAAACCAGAAAGCAAGAGGTGATGAATGTTCAATACCGAGAGGCTAGAAGCCATCATCAAAAGTTATAGAAAGTCAAGAAAACACACCAAGAAAGGCAGTTCAAAGTAAATGGGGAGACTATCTGGGAAATTACCCATGCCTGCCTGGTTATTATGGCTACATAACAAATTACCCCAAAATTTAGTGGCTTTAAACAACAACAATTTTAGCTTTGCTCAGGAGTCTACAATTTGGACATGGCTCAACGGGGAGAGCTTGTCTCTGCCCTACTTGGCATCATCTGAGGAGGCTGAAAGTGTGGGAACTGGAATCATCTGAAGGCCCATTTACATGTCTGGTGGTTGATGCTGGGAAGAAAGACTTAAATGGCTGGAGGCTGAACCAGCTGGGGCTCCTTGGGCTGTCTCTTTCTCTCTCTATGTGGCCTTTCCAGGTGGTCTCTCCAGCACGGTGACTTCAGTGCAGCCATTTGGATTGGTTTCCTATTGTTGTACAGCAAGTCACCTCAAACTTAGTGACTTAAAGAGCACACGTTTATCTCACAGTTCCTGTGGGTCTAGGCATGGCTTAACTGAGTCCTCTGCTCAGAGCCTCACAAGGGGAGGAAATACGCTTGTAAGCTTATTCAGGTATTTGGCAGAATTCATTTTCTCATGCTGTAGACTGCAAGGACTGGCTTCTGGTCGGTTGTCAGCTAGAGGCCAGCCTGAATCCTGCCCAGATTCAGGGGGAAGGAACATAGACCCCACATCTAGTGGAAGGAGTATCTGTTATGTTATGAGAAAAGCATGTGGGAATGGGTGTCGACTGGTGTGGCAATCTTTAGAAAATACAGTCTGCCACTGTTTTCCCTCTGGCCACAATTCACATGCCTCCCACATGCAAAGTACACCTATTTCCTCTCTTCCAGTCTTTGATTGGCTTACCAATATACGGCTCGAGGGAGCACTGCTATGTGTTAAGAGCCAAATGGGAAAAAAGTACAAACATAATCTGGGAGAAAACCTTTCAAAAGGGGGCTTTTTCATCTGAATTTTGAAATGGGAAATGGTTAGTGCTATATAGAGCTTTTTAAATGGATGGTATTCCCTTGAGCACCTGGTCTGTAGAGTCTGGTACTTTCTGCTCTCTGGGTGTCTGTTCTGTCTCCCTGACAGGACTATAAACTTTAAGAGAATAGAGACGTTGTATTTTGTGTCTTCTATATTCCTCGAGTAATGCTAATCCCAAGGGAGGGACTCAGCTCGTTCCTCCTAAATACATGAATTACTCAATTCTCCCAAGGCCTCTGTGTATAAATTACTGCCAATTCGTGGAAAAGTCTAAGCTATCAACCCCGTTATCACAACAGCTCTTTACATCAAGAAACACAAGGGCTGGCCCGGTGGGGCAGTGTTTAAGTGCACACATTCCGCTTTGGCAGCCTAGGGTTCGCTGGTTTGGATCCCGGGTGGGGACATGGCACCGCTTGGCAAGCCATGCTGTGGTAGGCGTCCCACATATAAAGTAGAGGAAGATGGGCATGGATGTTTGCTCAGGCCCAGTCTTCCCCAGCAAAAAGAGGAGGATTGGCAGCAGTTAGCTCAGGGCTAATCTTCCTCAAAAAAAAAAAAAGAAAAAGAAAGAAACAGTGTGATTTTGACAAGACGGCTGATGTCCAATGAAATTTCCTCCTTTTAGGTCTCTATCTCCACAAGGAGTGGGAGAAAGAAGGAGAGAGAAGCATGCCCAGGCATTTGGCTGTGCTCACAGATGCACCGATAGTTCTGTGGGAGGTTCGGTCTTGAAAAATGTCTTCAAGGGGCTCCCTCCTCCCACCCCACTGCTGTGGAAGCAATTTCTAGTTTGAGGAGTTGAACTGGTGAGGTGCCTTAAAGAGCAGTTCCATTTCCTCATTGTATAGAAACATCTTTAAAGAGATGTTTTGATTCTGAGTTGTTTAACAAAATGTTTTTAAAATCAAAGCCAGCCCTGAGCAAAGCTTTGGTGAAAAGGTTTTTCCCAATGCGTTCTACTTTCCCAATTGTGCTATTTGTTCCAAATTTACCTCTCCCCAGGGCCATTACAAAATACCCTCCCACTTTTCACATAGGTTCTCCTCCTTCCTCCTCTTACATCAGTACAATCAGCAGTAAGGAAAGAAATTGAAATCTAGTCCCATGAATGTGTGACAGTCTGAGAATTGCTCACAGCTAGATTCTCCAACCTGACCAACTGAGAATCACCTAGGCCAGTTGGGAAAAATGCAGACCCTTGGGGGCCGGCTCAGTGGCGCAGTGGTTAAGTGCGCACATTCAACTTCAGTGGACCGGGGTTTGCTGGTTCGGATCCTGGGTCCGGACATGGCACCACTTGGCAAAAGCCATGCTGTGGCAGGCGTCCCACATATATAGAAAAAAAACAAAGTAGAGGAAGGTGGGCACGGATGATAGCTCAGGGCCAGTCTTCCTCAGTAAAAAGAGGAGGATTGGCAGCAAATGTTAGCTCAGGGCAAATGTTCCTCAAAAAAAACCAAAACAAAAACAAAAAATGCAGACCCTGGCCCTACCTGAGGCCCCTAAATGAAAATGCACGCATGAAGGGGCCAGCAGTAGCTTCCTATGCTCGAGCAGGGGAATTTTCTTTTCCTTTCTGCACATCCCAAGTTTGCCTTTGAGAAGAACAGCAAACAAAGGGTAAGACTAATTGACGAGGCGCTTTCCTGCTCTAACATCTATGACGCTGTTAATTATATCTGCCCACAATTCCCAGACGTTCATAGCCTTCCTGCAAGATTGTATTTTTCTCCTGAAACCAAGCTGGGCAGCCACACATAAATTCTAATTTCACAGATTCTATTCCCTGTGGAAATAGTTCTGATTAAACCCAATTCCCAATTCAAATTAAAATTAGGAATTGAGATAAAAACTAAAGAGGATTCCAAGTTTGCTCATTTTTCTTCCCCCTTGGGGTCCTGAGCATCATTGTAGCTTTGCTGACAGCACGCTTTCCTGACTCATCTTGCATGCAGGGTAATCTGGGCAATTTAAGAGTTCAGGGGCTGAAAACGCCTTTCACTGCCCCGCTGGCCAACAGCTTCTGTGAGGTCCACTGTAGACGTGCCTTTCAGCTCCTGGAGAATCTCATTGGCAGCACTGACTTCAGTGTGTCTGTTTATTTCCTACTGTCCCGTAGTAACAATCGCTCATTCATTCACTCAATTCATTGCACCAACTATTCAAAGGATGATGGAGGGAAGGGAAGAATTTTTATTATATGTCTTTGTGCTTCAGGAATTTTTACTTGCTCCATCCGTAAGGATAGAAGGTGTGGTCAGGGACTCACGCCCTTCATCATGGGTAAAAATGGAGGACTAATGAGAAAGGAAAATTAGGTTCAAGAATTTTGTAATTGTTTCCATTTACTGTATGGATCATTAGCACCAAAATGGACTGAGAGCGTCAATCCCGTTGTACAGCAGATGATGAAACTGAGAGTCAGAGAGATAAAGTAACCAGCCTAATATCACACAGCCTGTCTATTGTCTCCTAATTCATGGCTCTTTCTGCTCTAGCAACAAGCAAGCGAAGAAAGTCAATACTTGGTTTATATTTGCCCATCCTTTTCATTCAAATCTTTCTAGTCTCTTGGGTAAAAATTTCCATAACATTTCTGGTAGGCAATCTAGACAAAAAAATGCTGATCATCACCAACCATAAAACTTTAGAATTTAAGAGATTTGAACCAGCCCTGGTGGCCTAGTGGTTGAAGTTCAGTGCTCTCACTGCTTCAGTGGCCTGGGTTCATTTCCCAGTCCTGGAACCACACCACCCATCTGCCAGTAGCCATGCTGTGGTGGTGGCTCACATAGAAGAACTAGGAGGACTTACAACTAGGGTATACAATCATGCACTAGGGCTTCAGGAAGGAAAAAAAGAAGAAGAAGATTGGCAACAGATGTTAGCTCAGGGTGACTCTTTCCCTGCAAAAAAAAAAAAAAAAAAAAACCCAGAATTTAAGAGATCTTCCAGATCATCTCTTCCAACAATTGCCTCTACAGATCTGGAACTTGAGGCCTCAAGGGTTGAAGTCCAGGCTCACAAGGCTACAGGGGAGAGGCAGAGGGACACTGCAATCCAATCCTGAGTCCAAGGTCATGACCACTTCCACTCTGCTTCATCTCTGAAAAATTCATCTCAATGTTGACCCAGAACATATTTAAAAGACTTTGTCACATTTTTTTCAAACCTTTGTGTATTTGCACCGGGACACTGGTGTGCCTTTAGCTGCCATATTTGGTCCTTAGTCCTGGTACATGGTGACATGTCTCAATATTGGGCAAGAACGACGTTAAAGGAGAAATGGCCTAAAGATACTTGAAAAACCTCCTTAAGAGGATGATCTATAAATGAATCTCTTAAGCATTATCTCAGAAAGCAAGAGTCTGCAGCAGCTTCAATACTCGATATGATATCACAACCAGTTCAAAATTCATATACAATGAGATAGAAAAAGGTACCACTGATGATGACAATAATGAGCTAGAGAGAGCCATGTAGAACACATAATCATCTACAGCCTTATTACTCAATATGGTCACGGACCTACAGCATGGGCACCACCAGGAGCTGGTTAGAAATGCAAATCTCGGGTCCCCCAGACCTGATGAATCAACTCTTCATTTTCACAAGATCCCCAGGGAACTTGTATGCAGGTAAAGTTTGAGAAGCATTGGTCTGCAGTATTTCTTCATTCACGAACAGAGCAAAGGGCATAAGTAAGGGTTATACAGTGGAGTAGATGGGAAGCCTGGCAGCTCAGAGTTCTACTGTTTTTTGCATGGCCCTTGAAAATTTAAACCTTTCTGAGGATCAGCTTCCTTGAGTATAACTCAGGCTTTGGTTGAACGGGCTGTTGTAATGAGCTTCTGGCAGAAAGCTTTTTTCAATCCAAATTGCATAGGACAGTTTGATGAGAGTTGAGTGACATGCATATCACACATTCGGTAATGCTCAATGAATGCTATTAATAAAAACGTGAATCACAAATTTTACTCCCATTTACTTCCCATCTCAGGGAAGAAACTGTATACATTGCACAATTCATTGAATCCGGCAGCCGAAGTTTCATTTTCCTTCTGAGAACATCCTGAGAGTCAGGCCAGTATTGGCTTCACCAGGAAATCCCGATGGTGGTTTCCAAAGCAAAATTGTTGCCATTAAAAGTCAACATGTGATTTTTCTGTTTCCTCATTACACTGCTTTAGCTCCTCCCTGTCTGAAGCTTCTTTGATCTGCAGGCTTTCAGCTCCACCTTGAACGCTTTGACTGGTATTATTGATCCTAATGTAAACACCGACTAAGGTGGTGGCAAAGTCAACACATTCTTTGAAAGGCAATTAATCTAGGTATTGAAGGAAATCACACGTCAGCAACATATGCATTGCTGTTACAATTCTATTATACAACAGAGCTTAGAAGAATTCCTTTCTCCAGGTAGTAACTCCATCATACCAGTCGTTTTGGGTGAGGAATGGAATCTATGTTTGGCAAGGGCCAAAGAATATTTGACTTCATAAATCAATAACGATTTTCAAAGCTACTATGGACCTCTGATCAGCAAATCTGACAGCAAGGAGAAGTTATAGTAACTGTGCTGCTGGTAAAATGCAAACCTGTGGGTCAAACATTTGCTGAGAGCCCTGCTAGTGACCTCTGATAAAAGTAAATGTCATTTGGCCACGTGTCCTTGCAGTGACGTAGAACATAAGGGAAAAATAACCGTCTGACCCAACACATCCTAGCTCCCGGAGTAAGAGCTCTCTGGCTTAAAGTGTTGGCAGAGATCATTCCTTGTTGAGTTTCTCTCCTCTACAAGGAGGTCTGTGGGGCCTGACGTAGTGGCCCAAGAGAGTGGGATGTGTGTTTGGAGATTTTTAAATAATGATAGTTACTGCTTTTAACCCTTCCAAAGAACCTCAAAAAACATGTCTTCTCAAGCTTGCCCCCACCTCCATACAAAGAAAGAGTGCAAGAATTTTTCTTATCCCTTCATCTCCCTCAATGTAGTGTTTTGTACACAGTAGGTACTTAATAAATACTTTTCAAAAATTAATTATTTTTTATTTTTAAAGACTTCATTATTTTTTTTTCTTTTAAAGATTGGCACCTGAGTTAACAACTGTTGCCAATCTTCTTTTTTTTTTCTGCTTTTTCTCCCCAAATCCCCCCAGTACATAGTTGTATATTTTAGTTGTGGGTCCTTCTAGTTGTGGCATGTGGGACGCTGCCTCAGCATGGCCTAATGAGTGGTGCCATGTTTGTGCCCAGGATCCGAATCAGCGAAACCCTGGGCTGCCGAAGCGGAGCGCGTGAATTTAACCACTCGGCCACGGGGCCTGCCCCCAAGATTTTGTTTTTTTAAAGCAATTTTAGGTTTACAGCAAAATTGAGAGGAAGGCACAGAGATTTCCCATGTGCACCCTCCCAACACACGTGCATAGCCTCCTCATTATCAACATCCCCCACCAGGGGCGGGCCTGGTGGCGCAGCAGTTAAGTTTGTGTGCTCCACTTCAGCGGCCTGGGGGTTTGCCAGTTTGGATCCTGGGCATGGATCTATGCAGTGCTTATCAAGCCGTGCTGCGGCAGGCGTCCCACCATAAAGTAGAGGAAGATGGCCATGGATGTTAGCTCAAGTCTAATCTTCCTCAAAAAAAAATTCCCCCACCAGAGTGGTACATTTGTTACAATCTATGAACCTACACTGACACGTCAGTGTCACTCAAAGTCAATAGTTTAGGTTAGGTTCACTCTTGACACTGTACATTCTATGGGTTTAGACAAATGTATAAAATGACATGTATCCATCAATGTAGCATCATACAGAGTATTTTCACTGCCTAAAAATCATCTGTGTTCTGCCTTTTCATCCCTTCTCATCCTCCAGTTTGCTGTCTCCATAGTTTTGCCTTTTCCATAGTGTCATATAGTTGGAATCATGCAGTATGTAGCCTTTTCATATTGGTTTCTTTCACTTAGTAATAGGCATTTACGTTTCCTCTACGTCTTTCATGGCTTCATAACTCATTTCTTTTTAGTACTGAATAATATTCTATTGTTGGATGTACCACAGTTTATTTATCCATTCACCTACTAAAGGACATCTTGGTTGCTTCCAAGTTTTGGTAAATGAAAATAAAGCTGCTATAAAGATCCGTGTGCAAATTCTTGAATAAATTACTCTTTCCAGTGTGCTTCACCTATATACAATCATCTATTTGAACACTCACCATATTGAATTATATTATTTGTTTATAATTTCCCTTTCAGTGCTAGATCATTTTAAAGAAAGGGTCTCTGTCTTATTCATCATTGCTTCTCTTGGCACAGAACCCAACAGTCATAGGTTCAGCTTGTCCTTTTGTTTCTGGGGAAGTAGGGTGGCAGATGAGAGCAGGATAATTCTGCTTATAAATATCTTAGTGATGGATTTAACAAGCCCTTCTTTAGAAACATAAACACAATAAGACCTCAACTAAAAGAGAAAGATGCAAGATTTCCCCATAAAAGGAAAATTAGGAGGCTAAACACTTTCGGCTATATGGTGAAAGGAAAATGGATCCCAAAGTTTAAAGTGATTCTCCGGAAGCCTTTATGAATATTTTCTGTGTTCACGGAAAGAAAATGAGCAGCCGAGAGCATTCTAAAAAGAAAATACCGACGATGCATTACACATCTTTAATTAGGACTAATGGGTGCTATGTATTTAATTCAATTAACCATCCCTTCTTCAGTAGAAGCATCTCCCTTCCCTGCAGGTTCCACAAGATGCTGTAAATTTGTCCTGATTTGCTGCAAATAAGGTGCTTTCGTTTCCTGACGTGGGTTCTCTGACATACAAAGGCTTGCTGTCTTTCTGATCTTAGGAGTAGGGGCTGGCCCCATGGACCTTTTACAGAAGAGTGACCAGATGATTTGAAGGTTTGGAGTAGCTTTGATTTCCTCTAGTTGGCCAACTCAGAAGACATTTCTCAAACTCCTTCCCCAAGATTCAGGACTGTGCAGATTTTACACTGTTCCCGCTGACTTTAACTACAAAGGGACCCACTCCTTACCCAGATTTCAGCTTCTCCCTCCTAAGAGACACCAGAGTGAACTCCCACCTCCTGGTTTACTCCCCTTCAGTATAATTAGCACCACATTGATGTCTTTATTTCCTACCATTAATTCCTATTCTGAGCCGTGTAAAGATCTCAACCCTAATAGTCCCTCTTTCATAATATTTCAAGTTGAGCCATTAACCGCCATCCTTCATTCACTAAAATGCATGGAACATAATGTGTCAGCTGATGAAACATCAAATTGCTCTTTTGATCAGGAGCTTCAGATGATGCACAGGGTCATGAACAGTGACTGTCTTTTGGACATAGTAGTTAAAGAAAATAGCTTACATGCCTCAGAATGCAAAGTGACTCTATATTGCATTGCATGCTCCATCAAGGTGAAAAAGAAGATGAAATTCCCATTTCTACCCCAAAAATGTATTCAGAAGGGATGAAAAGAGAAAGAAAACAGCTATGGAGGAAGACAATAGCAGAACTCTGCATAAGGCAGAGTCCAGATCAAGGACTAAAATGGGCTTTAATTAATCTCACATGAAACAAATAAACATGAATGTGTGTTAATTGTTTCTTAGTAGTGTGATCTTTTGGGGGCCTATGGAGAAGAAAAGTCTGGAAATCTGACTGTTGCCAAAATGGTGGAAAAAGAGATCTGATACCATTTTTCCTTGAGAAAAGCCATTTTCTACACTACATCCAAAGAGAAAAACTTGAAACTCATTATGCCAGGGCCAGGGCTGTGACTGGCCCCATAGTGTCCCTGTGGGAATTAGGAAAATGCTCCCCTTTCTCCAGGCAGATGTAACCTCTCCTCAGGCATGCATCCTGGTAAACAGAACACAGGCTGCCTTTCAGCCTCTTTGCCTCTTCAGCCAGACACCTCTGAGCAGTGAATAAACATCATCTTTCATAACAACCCTGCTCAATGCTCTACTGAACATCTTCCAATGACTTGTTATTGCTCTCAAATTAAAGTTCAGGTGTCATATTGTAGCCCTAATCTTGCTCTCCTCTCCTTCTGAAACTCTGATTAGACAAATTGAAGACCTTTTAACTATCTTCTGTATCTTATAATTTCCCATTGATAGTTTCCGTCTCTCTCTGTGCTACATTCTACATAATTTCTCCAGACCTATTTTCCAGTTTATTAATTGTTTCTTCAGCCATGCCTAATATAATGCTTAATATGTTCACTGAATTTTTAATTTCTATCATTGAATTTTTTATTTCTATAAGTTCTAATTTTAAAATCTTCTATGCTAATTGTTTCCACCACTAGAATAAATTATATTTATGTGACATGATGGTGTTAGCTAACACTATAATGGCAATCATATTGTAATATAAATATATCAAATCAATAAGTTGTACACTTGAAATTTACAGTGTTATTTGTCAATTATCTCAATTTAAAAAAACAACACATCTGCTATGTGATTTTTTGGTCTTGTTTCCTATTCCTTGAGGATATATTCAAGCTTGTCTGTTTGTTTTTGATCTAGGAAGTTTAGTATTTTTAGAAATAATTTATTTTGGATAATTACAAAATCTGAAATTTTATGGGTCTGTTCAGCCCCCTGTTTTTTCTATTGGTTCTCATTCGTGGTACCTAGTTTACTTGAATGTTCATTCATCCATTCATTCATTTATTACTGTGAGCTATTTTCCTTAAGAGATTACTTGAAAGGATTGCTTGAGACCTAGGATAAACATGTGGTTCTCTGAAATTTACATTTGCTTCTGCCAGGTTCCTGAAGATGTTAACAGTATGGGACTGCTTTAAGATAAAGCCAGAGCTTGAGGTTTTCTGGACTACCTAGGTGAGGAGTTGGGCCACAAATCCACAGGAAGATTTGTTTTCTATTACAGCTTCTCTGGGCCAGAGATTTAATTCCTCCTGACATGCTCAGATCCAAGAAGACTTTCCTTGGGAGTGAGGGCGGGAAGGTTATGTTATTTCTGGTGCATCATTAGATGTTAAGGGTATAGCTCTTTAGGATCTCAACTTTGTGTGTAGAAGATCTCCTACTGGACACCTGGGCTTTGTCTTATGGCTCTTTATCCAAGAGGCCTTGACAACTGACAGTCAAGTTCAGAAAACACCATCAATGAAAAAGCATCCTCAGTGCTCTGCTTATTTATGTGGGCTTCTCCTTTTACTTAGATTTTAGCATAATAGTTCTCTATTATAGTATCAGCTGTTAAGTGCTTTCAAGATTTTTTTAAGTATATATTTTATCCAGGCTATTTTTAGTTGCAGAAATGCAGGAGGCCCAGATCTCAGTGTGGGATCTTGAGCAGGTTAACCTGTCTGTGCTCAGTTTGCTTCTCCGTAAAGTGGAGACCATGATAGTACCTAGCTCAAAGAACAGTTGTGAAACATACATGAAATAACAAGTGTGTAGTGCTTAGAACAATGCCTGGCTTATAGTAGGCACTCAGTATGTGTTGACCCCTGTTTTCCCAATCTCCAATAAGCCCCACCACCGCTGTCAGCTCTTCTGACTTCTCACTCTACTTCCCTTCTGGGCCTCTTGTCACGGTCAACCTGAAATAACAATTTCTGGAGCTATTATGCAACATCTGTCTTTCCAGTTAGACTAATATCTAGGAAGGAGTGTCCATGTCTGTCTTTTTTTTTTGGTGAGGAAGATTGGCCCTGAGCTAACATCCATGCCAATCTGCCTCTATTTTTTGTATGTGGGATGCCTCCACAGCATGGCTGATGGGTGGGGTCGTTCTGTGCCTGGGATCTGAACCTGCACCGCTAAACAGGAGCACATGGAACTTTAACCACTGGGCCATGGGGCCAGCCCCAGCTGTGTCTGTCTTAACTCTAAATCCCTAGTTACTAGTTTATGACATGACGTGTATTGCACACTCACCAAACATTTGCTGAATGCATGGATGTGTATTTCTACATTTTTTAAAAGAGCACAAACAGAATGTGGACTCTCTAGGTGGAGAGGGCTTAATGGATAATTCCTAACTCTGGTTAAGCACATAAGCTCCAGAATCAGGCCAGGTATGAAGATACTAACCTTTTGTATCTCAGTTTCCTGTCCTGTGAAATGGGGATAACAACAGCACCCACCTTGTGCGTGATAGAAAGCACTTAGTATGGAGCCCAGCACCTGGTAAGAACTCAAGAAACACTTGCTGCAATGATTTCCACTATCCTTTTTCTTTTTTCTTCTATTTATTCATTTTGCTGAGGAAGATTGGCCCTGAGCTAACATCTGTGCCAATCTTCCTCTATTTTGTATGAGGATATGTGGGTTGCTGCCACAGCATGGCTGATGAGTGGTGTGGGTCTGCACCCCAAATCCAAACTGTGAACCCCAGCCACCAAAGCAGAGCACGCCGAACCCAACCACTATGCCGTGGGGCCGGCCCCTCCACTATCCTTGTTTCTGCTTACTCATGAAAACAGTCCACTTTAAGAAAGCATAGGTTATAAAAATTAGGGGCCCGGAATCATCTGTAAAGAAAGAGTATGTTGGTGTTCTAGCTTCTCTTGTTTCTGAAACTGTGTGTGACGTGGTGTTTAGATGAAAAGCAGAAAAGGGCTTCTCGCTGTGCCTGTGCTGGTATTCTCTTCACTCTCCAGGATGTTACACTTAACTAGAGAAGATGTACACGCATTTATAGAAAAAGCTTGGGGCTCCTCGTAGCCCATCAGGTTTCACCATTAGGTTTACATTTAGCGAACTGGATTATAAACTTTTATAAAAATCACCAAAGTGAGGGAGTATCCTGAGGAACAGGAGGAGGGGAATCAATTTCTTAGGTTGGGAATACGTGCCTCTCAGGCCCATGGGAATAAAACACAAGTCAATCTAAATACTGTGGTGGTTTTGTGCATCAGTCTTCAGACAGGTCTTCTACACTTACAGGTCTAGGTTTTGTTGATTTTCATTTGTGCGGACCTACTCACCATCATTTCAAATGTTGCCATCACTGTATATCACCACCTCCCGCTGAGGTTTATACATCACATTGCCTGGTTCAGGGATGTTATGGAAGTGAGTTTGGTCCTCAGGTGTATTTCAGGCCAGCTTTTCTTATCTCATTGTCAAAAGGAAAAAGGAGAAATAATGTTATAAAATGGTTAACACCCTCCTATATTGAGGCTAGCGTGTGGTGGTTATTTGAGTCGAAATAAGCTGCAACAAAGCCAAAAAAATCTAATGAAAACATGTTTTCTTCCTGCTGGAATAATGCCCCTCTGCACCGTGTCAGCCAGCTTGTGGCAGGAATCATAACTGCCAGCACGCTGTCAATCACAGTGGAAGGGAAGAAGCAGCTTGTGGTTATTTGCATAACTTTTTAAAAATGCTGATTTAAATGGAGGTATCATCATATTCAAACCAAATGAGAACTAACTGTCTTTAAAATTAACTGACAGCAGTGCTGCTTGCCCTAACTGCACGTTAGACTCTCCTAAGGGATTTTTAAAGGCTCTGACACCCAGGGTCCCCATCTGATTGAATTAAATCCGTATTCTGGAGGTAAGGCCCTGATGACAGTATTTTGTCTGTTTGTTTCTTTTTGTATTTTTGAGGAAGATTATCCCTGAGCTAACATCTGCTGCCAATCCTCCTCTTTTTGGTGAGGAAGACTAGCCCTGAGCTAACATCCATGCTCATCTTCCTCTACTTTATATGTGGGACGCCTACCACAGCATGGCTTTTTGCCAAGCGGTGCCATGTTTGCACCCGGGATCCAGGCCCGTGAACCCTGGGCCCCTGGAGGGGAACATGTGCACTTAACGCTGCACCACCAGGCCGGCCCCACGATGACAATATTTTTTAAGTCCCCCCATTGTAACATGCTGCCAAGGCTGAGGGCTGCTGTCCTAGCCTCTTGTTAATGTGGAGTAAATCCTAATAGCACTTGTGCTTGACAGGCATCTTCCCAGCCAATGGGAGGAGAGAGATTATCCCCAATTTACAGGGGGAAAGCCAAGGTCCAAGTTATTTCAAGTTTTATTTGAGGTTTAGATTAACCACTATTGAAGTACAAGAATGCAATAAATACCTTTGAGGAGAACACACCTCCTACACTTTTCCTTGGTCTCAAATGAATGACCCTTGAATCATAAATTCTTAGAATAGGGAAGCACTTCATCTGAAATGAGCAAACTGGGGATCAGAGAAGAGCAGGAGTTTCTCTCAGCCGCCTTTATGCGCCCTGCACTTCCTGGTTCCATATGCTAAACAAACAGTTGATAAATCAAGAGAAACAAGGTGACCAAGGTTGTGACCTGGCCTCTGGTCACTGACTGCACTGTACCTGCTCCTCCATTTGGAGGTAGCATGTCCCTGTGAGCAGGGGGACCACATCTCCTGCATTGGATGTGTGAGTCAAGGTTTTAAATGGTTTGTCTCCTTCTTCCCAAAGAACATGTTTTCTTTTTTAAAAAAGTGTTTTTCTTTCTTTCTCTCTCTCTCTGGCTGTGCTGGGTGTGCTATGTGGGACACCGTCTCAGCATGGCTTGATGAGCAGTGCTAGGTCCATGCCCAGGATCCAGATGGGCAAAACCTTGGGCCCCTGAAGTGGAGTGTGCAAACATGTAACCATTTGGCCACGGGGCTGGCCCCTTATTTTTCAAGCGTGTAATGATGTTTTTTTTTTTTTAATTTCAAAAATATAGTCGCTATTTGCAGAACAGAAATATTTGTTGCTAAGTTGGGGAGCAGATTCCCCTCCCCCCAGTTCTCCCTCAGCCTCCATTATATTACTTTTGAAAAGTGTAGGAAAAGCAAGTTCATGAATGGCCTTGTCTTCTTGCAGGAATGGTTTACTCCTCCACACCAAGACCTGTCTCTGCCCCAGTTACAAAGAATTGTGATGGACAATATCTTAGGGGTCTTCTCAGGCACTGTCAACTTCCTGTTTTCCATTGCTGCACTTCTCCCCAGTTTTGCACGTGTTATTAATCTTCTTCCTGCCCTGTTTGTGGGTAACGTTCTCTCTCATCCACGCTCGTTGGGGCTCTGATACAGTCTTAGGCACTGCTCTAACCTCTTGAACGCCTAGTTCATCTCTGAGCAGAGCTGAGTTTGAGGATGGTGGGAGTGAGGCTGGGCCTGGGGTTTGCAAGGGTCTCTGGTCCGTGGGCTGTGGCGGGAGCGGGGTGATGTAGAGGTGGAGACCGTGAAGTGCTACATGGGGTTTGGGAATGTAAAGGGAGCTGGAACACTCTGTTGTTGTCGGCATTGAGTGCAGGACCTTGGGTGGGGCAGCTGTGGAGGGTTATAGGTCTGGATGACAATAGCACCATCAATTAGAGAAGAACCAGCCTATCAAGGAACCTGAAGGAAAATGAGAGTCATATGCTGAGTAGACAATCCAGTCTTGGACAGCTGGAGACCTCCCAGCATTGAGATGCTATCCACGGGACTGTACCTACTGTGTTATTCATTCTCCAGCATGAACTTCTCAAGGTCAGGTAGAGCCTTGGTGCTGCGACAGAAGCTCAGTAAACTGTTGGGGAAGGTGTGCGTCACTGAATGCAGTTATTCTACTGTATAGACAAGGAGAGAGACCTGCATGGCGTATAGAGGTGGCATTGAGTCAGACTGAGTGTGACCTGAGCTAGCTCCTCAATTTCTCTGAGCCTCAGTTTCCTTATCTGTAAAATACTACCTACTATATAGGGTGGCTGTTGCTACTAATTATTTTTATTGAGATATAATTGACATATAACACTATCTTAGTTTCAGGTGTACAAAACAATGATTCGATATTTGTAGATATTGTGAAATGACCACCACATAAGTCTGGTTAACATCCCCTACCTCATGTAGTTCCAATATTTTTTTCTTGTAATAAGAACTTTTCAGATCTACTCTCTTAGCAACTTTTAAATATACAATACAATATTGTTAACTATAGTCACACAGCTGTACATTACATTTCCATGACTTATTTATTTTATAACTGGAAGTTTGTATCTTTTGACTCCCTTCACCTATTTGTATCTTTCGACCACATTCATTCACTGCACTATTATTTTATACAAAAAACACTCATTGAATTCTCCATGTATAGATTTTTGTATTTGGTACTGGATAAATAACAGAGATTTACAAAAAGAGACAAAGTGAGTTTCCTTTTACTATGCATCTTATCTGGAAGTCCATAATAGAATATGAAAATAATTAATAGTAATTATGACTCCTGAGAGTACCTTCTGAATTGTCAGTATAACGGGTAATGCTGTATTTAGGATAGTTTGTGAACTGTTATATTTCTACTGAATTCTCATTTTTAGAAAATTAATAAGCAAGAATGTTATATGATGTCTTTCTACTTATCTGAATATTTAACTAACCAGAAAGTAAAATTTTGGAACTGTGTTGAAGAATTCATGATTGCAAATGCAGTCCCATGTTCCAAATCAGTGAAAAATCAGAATGGAAGCATGACATGGAGTCAGAGCAAGGATTTCGGTCATCTCTCTGGAAGCCCGGGAAACTTGTGTGTTGTGTCTTTGTCGCTGACAGGCTGTATGTGTGTGTGTGTGTTTGTTAAACTAGGATTCAGGAGCTATTAATAAAATCCCTTTAAAATGACTTTATAGCTACCAAAATAAAAATTTTAGAAATAAGAGCTAAAGCCCATAAATTGCAGGCAAAATAGAGACAAAGAGCATTCGATTTTTTTTTCCTGAGGAAGGTTAGCCTTGAGCTAACAT
Organism: Equus quagga; assembly: GCF_021613505.1. Lineage (NCBI taxonomy): Eukaryota > Metazoa > Chordata > Mammalia > Perissodactyla > Equidae > Equus > Equus quagga. Next base: position 18,813,492 of record NC_060275.1, on the reverse strand, counting down.
CTGCTGCCAATCCTCTTCTTTTTGCTGAGGAAGACTGGCCCTAGCTAACATCTGTGCCCATCTTCCTCCACTTTATATGTGGGACGCCCACCACAGCATGGCGTGCCAAGTGGTGCCATGTGCGCACCCAGGATCTGAACCAGTGAACCCCAGGCCGCCGAAGCAGAACGTGTGCACTTAACTGCTGCGCCACCAGGCCAGCCTCAATACATTCGATTTTTGTTTTCATTTTTTACAAAACTGCGATAATGACGTAATAAATTTTATAATATTTTTCATTTTACTATACAACCATGAGCTAATTAATCTTAAAACTACCCCTACATAACTTCATTATGATGATCACTACTTCCTAAGGGAGAATGGAGGATACAGTGACTAAATGATGTATTTAATTAGAAGCCAAGAGTCTTGGATATTACTCTTCCGTTTTAACTAATCATTGGAACATTATTTGGGTAAAAAACTCTTGAATAACCTTTTTGGACAAATTATTTATATCAAAACAATCTGGTCATAAAAAAGAATTCTAGCATTTTTCTTCCCTTAATAAAAAACTGTTGTCATGGAAATATTTCAGTTCCCTGTGTCCTCCAATTGCCTACATCTGAACAGGTCATAAACAAGCAGACTAACTGAGGTCCAGCAAAGTCTTTTATGATGGAAGTAAGGTTTCTAACAGGCTACATTATAAAGCTTTCCAAAGTCTATTTTCCAGGATAAGGAGAGAATAAAAGGACTCTTTGAGGCTTGGCTGTGCTCTATAATCACGGCTTCTTATCCTAACTGGCTTAGACTTCTCCCTTCTTCTAAACCAAATACACTAAATCCATTACTGTTTCCCATGCAGAAGTCTTATTTTATTTTATTTTGATTGGCTAATGAAGTTCCATTTACTAGAAACGTCATGGTATCTCTTGGAGATGACTTACCCTGAATACAGGGAATTGATGATATTTTCCAGGCAGTTCAAACCTGTCCTTTGGTTTTTTTTCTTTTTTTTTTTTAATTGTGGGGGCCGGCCTGGTGGTTTAGTGGTTAAGTTCATGTGCTCCGCTTCAATGGCACAGGGTTTGAGGGTTCGGATCCCGGGCATGTATCTACGCACTGCTCATCAAGCTATGCTGTGGCAGCATCCCACGTACAAAATAAAGGAAGACTGGCACAGACATTAGCTCAGGGCGATTCTTCCTCAAGCAAAAAGAGCAAGATTGGCTACATATGTTAGCTCAGGGCTGATCTTCCTCACCAAAAAAAAAAAAAAAAGATTGGCACCTGCACTAACAACTGTTGCCAATCTTCTTCTTTTCTTTTTAATTCTTCTCCCCAAAGCCCCCCATACATAGTTGTATATCCTAGCTGTGAGTGCCTCTGGTTGTGCTGTTGTTTGCTTTTTAATCAAATGATTTCATTAACTGATGCAATCATTCATTTCATTCTGGCTGGGGGACCTGACCAGCGCATGGTTTTATATTCACAACAAAAACATTCTCCTTACTTGCCTCAAAAGAGGAACTATGCTGCACATTCCATGAATTTGTTTAATATAGTGGGTGCAAGAGCAATTACAAAATTCAACTCAGAGCAGGAATGTTTTATATCCTGAATGAATAAGGAGAGGGAGATTGAAGGGGCTTTTTTTTTTTTTTTTAAAGATTGGCACCTGAGCTAACAACTGTTGGCAATCTTCTTTTTTTCTTTTTTTTCTGCTTTATCTCCCCCAATCTCCCCGGTACCTAGTTGTATTATCTTAGTTGCATGTCCTTCTAGTTGTGGCATGTGGGATGCTGCCTCAATGTGGCCTGATGAGCAGTGCTATGTCCACACCCAGGATCTGAACTGTTGAAAACCTGGGCCGCTGCAGCGGAGCGCAGACTTAACTGCTTGGCCACGGGGCCAGCCCTTGAAGGGGCTATCTTAATTCGTGCCTGGATCCATGATTCCGACATGTTGGTTTTTTCATTCCAATATGGTGTTCCTCCCAGCCCGTGGGCTCTATCTGGAATGTATCTTTTTGAAAAACTGGAGAAAACAAGAAATGAATATTGTTTTGAGATTTTCACCACCAGCGTAGAGCTGGATGATGTCCAGGGGGGTAAGCATGAAAACTGCAAAGTTGGCTTTTGAGACCATGAATCCAGGAAATATATCGGGCTGCTACCTATATCTTCATACTTACGTGTGTAGGAAGACAAGATGCACACACCTGCAGGCACACAGCCGGTTTAGAGGGCCTGGAGCAAAATATGAAAAGGATCGTGTTTATTCTTTAGGAGAAAGACAAGGGTGGTTTGTCTAAACTTGTAGCATTCATAACTAACATGATAAATCATTCATATAATGTCCTTCATCATGCTGGAGCTGAAGGACAAGAACAAACAGCTCATCGCTCTAGGTGAGATTGCTGACAACCAAGCCAGTATTCTGGCAGTGGCTTGAGGGGACTGTGTCATGGGACACTGTAATTGCCCTCATGGTGTCAACTTCAACAGGTTCAAGGGCCCTAGTGTGAGCCCCAACAGGTTGTGGCACTCAATAAGTGTTTGCTGTGATGATAAATGATACAAACCCTCTCTAAATCTGTTGTCCACTGATTTAACATTTCCTTGAACTCATTTTCATTCTGAGGCTGCACTACTTCTGGAGCTAAGCTTCATGAACTTACCATCCATGGTATAAAGTCTAAAATGACCTCTCTTAAGCTTCAGAGGGTGTTCTCTAACTTGAGTGTCCCGGAATTTAATGAACAGACTGAGCCTGTCTCTCATGTGTGTTCATGATTTTCTAGGTTTTCTTCATTCTAACCTTTCCTTTTTCCAGGCTGGAGACTCACCAATTTCCAGGGTTAGTCTCATGTGGAAACACATTGATATCAAGCATTTACATAATGTAGTTATCATGCTTAGGGGAATGTGGTTGGACGTGTATTATAATAAGCACATCCTGAAGTCTACTGAGTATTTCAAATGATAAATACAATTCAGCCTTCAGAAATACTATCTAATTTACTCATGTAACCTCTTTGTGAGGCAGGAAAGGGTAGGCTTATGTGAATATCTTCATTTTTGTTATTGACATGGGAAATTCATCTTCAGAGGAAGGATCTACGTAAGAGAGACATTATCTCTTCCAAATGACTATCTTTTAGTCTTGGAAGAGTTATGTGCCTTGAGGGGCCTTATATCAACCGAGAAAGTGGGTGGAAGGTGAGTGAGGCATGATGACTTGAAACAGGACACAGACAACAAACTCACTTACTTTAGTGATCTTCAGGCCTGTGCTGGTGTGGAGGGTGCACCAGAGTGCTGTTTGGAACCTCCTTATCATAGTTTTGCAAGCTGGACCAGAATTCCAGAATGGCATTTGCCCATATGAGTTGTCAACATAATAGCCATTCATTTAATAATTATTTAATTGATGCCTACTATGTACGAGGCAAAGGCTCCATGCTGGGGCTATGGTCGGGGAACACGATCTACAGAGTGTCTGTCTTCCTGGAGCTTACACACCAAGGATAAATTTGATGTTCCAGTCAAAAAATAAAATTTGTATTTATGTACAGTTCTAATCTCCACCCATCAGACCTTCTTTAGCAACTGCCACTTTTCAGTATGATCTAAGCCCAGCCCACTCCCTTAATAACCCCACTGGGAAGCCCTGGGAAAGAGAAGAAGTGAGGGCAGCAGGAGATGGTGAATGTAGGCAGATAAATGCCGCCTCTACCAGGCTATTGTCCTCCAGCTCTGCCCTTTGTCATTTCCTTCCTGGCAAACGAGGCCAGGGACATCTCAAGTAACTCTGCTTGAGTCCACAAGAGCAGTACAGAGGGGAGTAGGATGTCAAACACCATGAGTACAAGGTCCATGTTTGTGTTGGGGGAGGGTAAGTTAAGTTTGTGTTTCCTTTTTTGAGAAACTATGAGTATTGTGTTAAGATATTAAGAACTAGGACAGTGTTGATGGAGCTGGGAAGAAGGGGACAAATAGAGAATAAAAATCAAGGCATTGGGTTTGGGGAATAAGGAAGGTGAAGGGTGTAGAAGGACTCCTTATTTTCTGATCTGGGCAACTATAAAATAACGCAACTGAAACAGGTTTGAGGTGGGGGATGCTTAATTTGTCTCAGATATGTTGGGTTCATATGGAAATGTCTAACAAGTGTTGACTTTGGAGCTCTTGAGGAAGGTTTGGGTTGGAGATTATAAACTGGAGACCTCATACATCTTGGTCCTCCTTACTTGACTTCTCTAATACCAGGTGTTGATGGCTTTTCTTCTATCTCCTTGGCCACTTCTTTCATTTTCCTTCATGAGTGCATCTTCCAACACACTCATTTATATGTCCTTCAGGCACCTCAGACCTTCAAACTCATACTGCCCAAAATTAAACATGTCATCCTCTATGCCACTTCCAGACTACTGCTGCTAGCCCACCACTCCTTCCATGTTCCCTCTCTCAAGAATGGCCGGATTATCTGCTCAGCCAGCAGATCCAGAAACCTGGGAGCTGTCCTCCACTCCACCTTCTCTTTTCTCTCTCATATCTCATGAATTGCCTACTCCTGGGTGTCTACCACAGAGTTTACCTTTTAGATATTTCCTCCTCTTTCCATTTCCACTACCACTCTCTTAGTTCAAGGTCCTCACCTGGGTTACTGCAACAGTCTCTTTACTTGTTGCACTATCTCCAGTTGATTACTCTATGGTCAGTGTGATCTTTCTAAAATGAAACTCTGATATTGTCTTCTTAGGTAAGCCATTCCCATGTGGTGGCAAAGAGGGCCACCAGTAACACTAGCCTATTGCATCATCTTAGAAACTCCAGTGGAAAAACCAAGTCATTTTAACCATAATTCCAGTAAAAATTCGAACATATGACTCTCACTGATCTACTTGGGTCACGTGCCCATTCCTAAACCATGTCCAAACATGTCTACTCTCATAGATTCACTTACAGCCAGTAGAGCTAGCTTTCTCACTCAGACTTCTAGGTCTCTGATCATACTACTTGTTCTCTCTGGAATTTATTTTAGGGATGGGTGGGTGGATGGAAGAGAAATGATAGGTGCCATTTAGGACATCCTGAATTTGAGACATCCAAATTCAGGAGTGGTTATGTGGTCAGTTGGATATATCCATACACTCAGGTTTGAAGCTCAGGAGGGAGGCCTGGGACAGAGAGGTATCTTTCAGAGTCTTTGGTGAAGAGACAGTAATTAAAAGTAGAGGAGAAGGGATTGGCCCCGTGGCCAAGTGGTTAAGTTTGCGCACTCCACTTTGGCGGCCCAGGGTTTCGCTGGTTTGGATCCTGGGCGTGGACATGGCACCCCTCATTGAGCCATGCTGAGGTGGCATCCCATATCCCACAACTAGAAGGACCCACAACTAAAAATATACAACTATGTACCTAGGGGCTTTGGGAGAAAAAGGAAAAATAAAATCTTTAAAAAACAAACAAAAAAACAGTAGAGGAGAAAAAAGATCACAGGGGACATAATAACAGGTAAGGAGAAAAAAGTGCCAAGCAATGGGTTCCTTGGGAATTCATTGGTTAGAGGAAAAAGAGTCCATGATGGAAACTGAATAGGAGAAGCCAGAAAGGTGGAAAAAAAAACAGATGAATGTGGTGTCAAGGAGCCCAGGAAACACAACAGAGAGTTTCCAGAGAAAGAAAGAGAACTTTATGGTGGATGCCATTAAGAGAATGAGTAAAATAAAGACTAAATAGCAGCCACTAGCTTCAGTGGCATCTATGTCTTTGTTGAAGTTAATGAAAGAAATTTCAGTGGCATGTTGAGGGTGAGAACCAGACTGGAGGAGTAAAGAAATGAATGGTTGTGAGGAATTGTAGACAACAAGTGTAGACATTCGATTGCGAAGGGAATGATAGTGATAAGGTGGTAATTGGAAGGGGATGTGAAGTCCAGAGAAGGCTTTTTCTTTCTTTCTTTGTTTTAGGTTGGGAGAGAATTTAAATGCTGATGAAAAAGATCCAGTGGAAAAAAGAAGGGAGGGAATGGGGTCCAGGCCTCCTTGAGATGAGTGATCCATAATAGAATGGACAAGGAAGGACACAGCTGTTGAGGGAGAGATGTTTCCAGGTGGGAGTGGGGGGCCTGTTTGATGCTTTCTGTTTCTCCTAGAACCAGGAACCACAGTCATCCACTGAGAGTGAGGAAGTAGAAAGGACGTCAGGAATATGAGAACACAGTTGAGTTGGCAACTGTGAATTCACAGTGGGCAGAAGCTCCTGAGCGTCTTCATTTTCTTCAATGATTCTCAGCTACCCAGGTTCAGGCTTGGATAAAGAAGAAACAGCAGAAGACAGAGGGAAGGGTAGTAGTTCAGGAGTAATTGCAAGAGAGGGGCTGACATAAGAGACTGGAATATAAGCCAGACAAAGTTGGGAAGTAAAGACCAAGAGGTCTCAGAATTAGAAGACAATGGAGGGTACAATGAATGGTCTTGATGATGTCAAAGACCATGTGAGACTCTAAACTGGGTGTGAGGAGTCTATGATCAGAGAGTTGGTGTTTAAATCACTCTTTTTTGAGGTGGAGTAGTTTGGAGTGTTGACCAGGTCTAGGGTGTAGAGAAGAAGAGAAGGCCATGAAAAATGGGAGGTCAAGGACTGGAGAAGCCAAGAGGTTAGGTGGGACATCTTTGCATATGTTCATTGCATCCCAGGTGGATTACAGCCCAGGAGCTGAGGGGGATAGACTAATAGAGAATCAGGCACCCAAGTCTTCCCTCAGTATAGGTGTGTGGAGGGAGGGGGCGTCTGAGGACGGCAGCAACAAGAAGGAAAAGGTGTATGATGACACGAGCCTCAAAGAAGTGCTTTACAGTATTCAACTTAAACTTGATGACAAAATTAAAAAATGTGAAAGCATGTATTTTTAATGTGCTGCAGTTTAAACATAGAGCAATCAATATTATAAAATAGAAGATTTCTGATTTTTAAAAGGACTTGAGTTTACATGACTATGAGAAATTTCTGTTATTATAAAAGCATAGGGCCTTTGTTTTACATTAATTGGAGCTGAGGCTTCACTGAGGAGATTCTGGGGGCCATGCAGAGTGAGTGGCCATTAGCTAACAGGGCTACTGGAATTATTGTGGAAGGCAACAAGACCATTTCCCCTGGCTCAGATTCAATCATGGGAAGCAGAAGATTCCTCTAGCCACGGCCCAAAGATGTTTGGTTTTAGGAGAAAGGAAAAGAGAGGAGGAGAAATTGCTTTGTAAAATTCCATGGGCAGTTAGCAAGAATGGTCTTAGAAGTCTTCCTGATGAAACAGGTGGGGAGACTCCAGGTAATCTGAGTTTCTTAGCCATCACAGCCTTTGGATGCCCAGAAATTTTGCTTTCACTTGGATGCTTTGCCAGTCTTTGTAAATGCTACGATTGGACAGGCAGCCTGTAAGGCTCACTGGAGACTCTCTGCTTGTCCTAAAGTGCTTCTGAGGTCATTAGCCTCCTTCCAAAAAGCAACACCCACCCTTTCCTCGCAGATCTCCATTATGGCTGGCCCCAGAGAATTCCAGAGCCATCCACACAGCCTGGAAGCAAAGGGGGAGCCCTCTGGGCGTGAAACATAACACCAAAAGCTGTTTTGTCCTAGTATAGGAGTGAGTCCTGGTGTTTTTATTCCACCTTTACAGTTTAGAATTCACTTTCTAAACCCCCGCTTTGATACCAGGTGACAGGCTTCAGATGCCTTGAAAAATGTAGTAGGTAAAGTGGAGAAACCAGAAGCAAACTATGATGAAACCTCAGAATTAATTCAGTAAGTTGCTATGAGTTATTTGATTTAACGTTTTAAGTAAAGCTTACAGTTGTTCCATCTGATACCCCAAGAGAAGGCTCACAATGTCTACTATCTCACATATTTCACAGAATCTTGAACTCTGGACAAACTTTGAGATCATCTCTTCCCATCATCTCATTCTTAGAGCTCTGAGCCTGTAGTGGGTATCTTCTGTCCTTATGTGTTTGATGGTCCCATTTCATTTGGTGACCTCGCTTGCCTTCTCATCCTATGGTCCTGGTGGGGCTGTCAACCACTCCACTCTGTCCTCTCCTCTTCCGTGCACAGGGATGGGACTGTGACCCAGGCTGGGCCTTCCTTGGTTTGATAGAATAGCTTGGGCTGCAAGCAGTCTTCTCATCTTATTTATGGAAAGAACCAGACTGCAGAATGAAGCGAAGCACAGACAAGCAGAGCCAAGCACCAGAGCCCTGATGATATTATCTGTGCTTTTGGACTCAGGCATGTTTTCCTATTTGCATACAAATGGTAGCCCAGGATAAACATGGTTCTGCACTTTGCTTTCTTTATTCTTTTAATTAAACAATATATCCTTGAGATTATTCCATATTAGTGTATGGAGAGCGTCCTCATCTATTCCTGCAACTACATAGTACTCCATCGTGTGGAGGCATCAATAACTAATTCAATTGCTTCTCTATTGATGCACATCTGGGGTTATTTCCAATCTTTCAATATTTCAAATGCATGTCACTTCGTATTTTGCCAATGCTGGTAGCCTTAGAGGTGGGATTACTGCATTACTGTACCAGTGTAACTTTTACTAGATAGGGACAAATTCTTCTCCATAGGGATTGTTTTGCACTCTCACCAGCAATGTGTGAAAGTTTCCTTTCTCCACAATCTTGCCAACAGAGTATGTTGTCAAAGCTTTGGCTCTTTTCTCGTCAGTGTTTTAATCCTGTTCTCTCCCGTCTTGCCCTCCTTGAAAAGGCAAAGCAGCTGCACACCAATATCCATAGACTTGACTCGATAAGGCTGTGGAACATTTGCTGGGGATATGTTCTAGAGATGCTGGTGAACAGAATCTAGAGTAGGTGGGAAAGTCATCTGTGTTTGGGATCAAATTATGACATAACCAGTAAGATTCATAACACTGGAAAGAGGCACGAGTGACAATGGAGAAATGGTAGCAGTGAGCACAATGGAGATTGCATTTGGAGGTGAGAGATGGAAAAAACTGTAGAGAAAAAAACAGGATGTCTGTTCCCTGATATTAGCTTGTGAGTTGGTTTGGTTTATCTCAAGTGCTAACTCATAAAGTGTGAAGCCACCGGTAACTAAAGAGCATTTCCAGTATGTGAAATCATCTTTCTCTTTTCCACTTGCAGGGGCAGAAACATTTTCCTTCTGTCCTTCTAGGTTTTTTTGGCTGATCTAATAATTAAATTGACATAAGATAGATTAACAGAAGAAAAACAAATTTAATTTCCTACATACCGGAGCCCATAAAAAAATACGAGACCCAAAGGCAGTCAGGCAATTGCTTAAATGACATCCTGACCTTAGGAATGGGATAGGGGCCTGGGGCTGCAAAGAGGAGGAGGGAAATTCACAGGAAGATGAGAAGGGCAGATGTTTCATAATCAGACGTCTACCCTGCCATGCAGGTGAGTCTTTCAGATAAGATGTTATTTCTGGTAATAGCTCTCTTTTTGGGCTAGGTCCCCTGTCTCAATTCTTTTAGGCAGTTAAAGGAGAGGTAAAAGTGGCACATTTTAGGGCGGCATAATCTGCTCTCCTTCATAATCTTTTGGGACCTAAATAAATCTTTTGGGAACTAAATAATTCCAATGCTCCCTTCTCCACTTCATCTTCCCGGCAGTGCATGGATATTTCAACATTGCTATCAACATCTTTGGAACTGTTAGTTGAGTTGTTTAATAACTTTGCCTCAATCCTCCTGTTTTTAATACAAGTAATAAATGAGGAAGTCATTTTAGTGGAGGAAAGGAGTTCTAAAATGAAAAGACACATTTCACCTTTTAAATTAAGTAGAGATTTTTCAGGTCACTTAAATTATTATTTAAAAAAAATAAATGATCAATGAACTTGTCAAAATTGTTAATTAAAACAGCTGTTTTAGATCTTCTACCACAGAGTTGAAGGACATCATTTATTTTGCTCCTGGCAAATGAAAATGCAAAGTGGTGAGAAAAGAAAAATCATTCCCCCTTCTACCAAAAAATTAGACTCAAATAATCGAGCATTTGTGGCATCTAGAAAAGTATAGACTAAAATTTACTGCCACACTTCTTGTGGTTGGCTGAATAACGGCCTCCAAAGATATCTAGGTCCTAATTCCTGGAAAACTGTGAATGTTACCCTGTATGGCAAGAGACAGCGCAGGTGTGCTTAAGTAAGGATCCTGAGTTGAGTAGATTATCCTGGACTATCTGCGTGGACCCTAAATGTAATCACAAGTGTCCTTGTAAGAGGGGGGCAGACTACAGATAGAAGGAAGAAGGTGTTATGATGACCTCAACAGAGAGAGAGACAGATCTGAAGATAGAGGGCAGGGCCTTGAGCAGAGGAATGTGAGGAATGCAGCTCTCTGTTCTGGAAAAGGCAAGGAAATGGATTCTCACCTAAGCCTCCAAAGGGAGCTGGAGCCCGGCCTAGCCGACCAGCCAACCCCTTGGTCAGCCCTGTGATACTGATTTCAGACCCGAGCCTCCAGAACTGTAAGAGAATAAATTTCTGTCTTAAGCCACCGAGTACGTGGCAATTTGCTACAGTAGCCATAGGAAACTAATTAATACACGTCCCAATTTCTAGGAAATAAGAATTTGGTGTTTGATTTCAAGTTTACTAAACGAGTTAATGGAGGTGAATGAGAACCTAAAGGCATTATACAAAAGAACCAATTTGGCTCTGCCTCTATTCAGTAGAAAAACAAGTGCACTAGATTTCAAGTGCTCCATTTGTAAATAGAGCTTCCTCAGCTAGCATTAAGGTGGTCTAGCTACTGGCAAGGGTCTCCGTGTTAACAACTATCTTGACATTTGTGTGTGTGTGTGTGTGTATGAGGAAGATTGTCCCTGAGCTAAGATCTGTGGCAATCTTCTTCCATTTTTTATGTGGGATGCTGCCACAGCATGGCTTGACAAGCAGTGTGCAGGTCCACACCAGGGATCCGATCCTGCGAACCCTGGGCCACCAAAGGGGAGCGTGTGAACTTAATCACTACGCCACCAGGCCAGCCTCCAATCTTGACTTCTTAATGTATTGCTAGGCCTGCAATAAGTAATGGAAATTAATCCCTGGATGTTCTATACATTAGTCAGCTTTGGCTGTGATAATAATGTGTAGCAAGAATCTCAAAACCTCAGTGACTACAACAATAAATATTTATCTCTAATTTATACTGCACGTTGGCAGCTGTAAGTTGGGTGACTCTGCTCCAGGCTGCAGGTCAGGTACAGGTCTGCTTCTTGTGTCCCAGGTGCCAGGTCTTCTTTTGGGACCCAGGCTTAAGGAGGCACCATCACCTGCAATGTAATGTTCTCATGGTGGAGGGCAGGAGCAAAAAGAGGTAGCGAAAACTTGCAAAGCCTCTTATGATCTCTGTTTGGCCACACTGCTACTTCTGCTCATATTCCATTGGACAAAGTAAGTTACACGGTCAAGTGCAATATCACTGGGGCAGGAACGTTTATTCTTTCTGGAGGTGAGGAAGTGAATGTTTGCTGAATGGTAATAAAGTGCACCATACCCTGCCATCCTGAAAAAGCTAGCTGAAACCAATGAACGATGTAATGAAGAGTTATATCAACACTACAATTGAAGGGAGACTAATCTTTGGGCTAGTGCTGATCTTGAGACTTCCGTATGAAACCAAGACTCTCAAATGGGGCTAAAGTGGTCCCAGGGTGGTAATGTCCCCCGGTTCTTAGCAGAAGTAAACACAAATCCACTTTGGATTCCCGCAGCTTAAGATTAACCAAATAAAACTACGACCAAATGAATTTACCATAATGACACATGGAATGAAGTCACTATGAGTGAGAGTCAGCAGAAATAATGTTGACACATTCCAAGCTTTTAGATATTAGACTTAGCAAAATATAAAATAATGAGTTAAGAAATGTTTAACGAAATAAAATTTGGAAACACAAAATAAAAAACTATCAAGAATGACAAGGCTGATTTGAAAAAAATAGAACTTTTAGATATGAAAAATTTTTGAATGAAAAACTCAATGGATGGGTTAAACAGAAGATCAGACTCAACTAAACAGTTATTTAGGGGCTGGCCCCGTGGCCCAGTGGTTAAGATCATGTGCTCCGCTTTGGCGGCTCAGGGTTTTGCTAGTTCGGATTCTGGGCACAGACACGGCACTGTTCATCAAGCCATGCTGAGGCGGCATCCCACATGCCACAACTAGAAGTACCCACAGCTAAAAATATGCAACTGTGTACTGGGGAGCTTTGGGGAGAAAAAGGAAAAAAAATAAAATCTTTAACAGTTATTTAGCAAAGTGGAAAAGAGATCTGAAGAAATCACTTGGAATGCAGCACAGACAGACAAGGAGATGGACTATGTCAAAGAGGTTAAAAGATATTGATAATAGAATGAGACGGTCTACTTATGATTAATTGGAATACCAGGAAGAGAGATATAGAGAATGGAAAAGGGGCAATATGTGAAGACATGATAGTTGAGTATTTTCCAGAAATGATAAAAGATTTAAATCGACATGTAGAGAAAGTACAAAGTATATTAGGCAGGATAAATAAAAAGAAAGCCACATATAGACAAATTATAGAAAGTTGAGAACACCAAGAACAATAAGCTAATAAGATAAGGCAAATGACCTACAAAGGAACAATCATTAGACTAACAGTTGCCCATCCATCATCAACAATGGAAGCCAGAAACTAGAGGAACAGCATCTTCAAAGTGCTGAGAAGGACACAACCATTTCCCCTTGGCTAAGACTGAGTAGTTTTTCTTAAGGGCTGTCCTATGCCCCTGCAAGCCCAAATAAATTGATTGACACACCTAAGACTTCAGAGTAGTAGAGGTGGGTAAAAATTAATGACACTAGTCACATTAAGAACATTTATTTACCTCTTTTTACATTCCACAACAGCTTTGAATCTGCTTCTCATATACAATTTTCACCATCTTTTATGGATGACGTAGACATTTTCAGATTAAATAGAAACTAAGAGTTTAACACCAACAGACTGTTACTAAAGGAATTTAAAAGGATGTCCCTCAGGAAGATGGAAAATGATCCCAAAGGAATGTCTAAGAAGCAAGAAGGAATTCTCAGAAATGAAACGCAAAACCTACTGGTAAAGCTAAAAAAATTGTATAATATAAAAATAATATCTAATTTGGTGTTTTGAAAAAGGATAGAAGGAACTGGATAGTGATACCATGGAAGGAATAAATGCTGAAAAACAGTGTTTTAAGCTTCCCGTATTGCTCAAACGGGGGATTAAGATATTAACTTTTGATTTGTCAAGTTAGGCATGCGTGTAAAATGTCAAAGGTAAACAGTAAAAGAATAGAAATGCAGTGATTAACATCCCAACCAGGAGAGGGAAACAACTATACTAAGAAAACAAATAACATCGAGAAACAGCACAACCCAATGAAAAGATTCATGAAAAAGTAAAAAAATTACAGTAAAGATGTGGAAACAAATCCAGATACTTTAGAAATATTAATGAATAAAAAAAGTAAATAGCTCATAAAGCCAGATAAAAGGCAGATATTTTGCCAGATTGGAAAAAAATAGGAATTATGTATCTATATCTCAGATAATATTTTAATACATTTTAGAGTATAGAATGAACAGCACATAGCTGTTCAAATGCATTTCTTAAAAAGTTTAGCTATTTTTATACAAAAAGATTAGCTATTTACAAGTTATTCTTTGCTACCCACCTCTATACTTGTCAAAAGTTTGAAGCCTGGTTTATTTTCTTATATAATCATAAACACCCTAAATTTGTGAGATTTCTTTATGTGAGCTAAGTTCCAACATGACATCAGTTTTTACACGTACATAGCCATCTTCAAAATATCTACTTCATGGGCTTTCATTTTAAAGAACACAAATGCCCCAAAATTGAACAGAAAAATCTAGTGTTATTTATATGAAACTTACACAAATATGTGACACTGTATTAGTCAGCTTTGGGTACTTCCCAGATTTGATTAAGATATCCATAGTTTGCTAAGCCAATTCAATAATTTGTAAAGAGGCTGAGCGTTAAAATGTTCCCTATTTGTGATTACCCATTGTACTTTAAAATTGTTCTTGCTAATTTTTCATTTCTGATGATACAAGGGAAGAGCATTTACAAAACACCCACAGTATCAAAATCTAAGATGTTAAAGGCGGCCTCTGAAGGGAACAAAACGGAACAAATTCTAGAGAAGAATCTACAAGTTGGGTTCTGTATAATTGTTGGGCAGATGAGAAACTGATCCCAGGATGAAACAATTTTGCTTTGGATAAGACTGCTGAATAGCTTCTCTTTAGGGTTGCCCTCTCGGCACTCCCTTGCCCCCAGGAAACTGGATTATTATCTGAGACTTCAGAGTGGTAGGCAGAGGGTAAAACTGACCCACGATACTAGTCGCATTAAGTGTATTTGTTTACATCCTACCTCATTCCACACAGGATTTGAGTATGTTTATGATATGTAATTTCCTCTAAATTGAAAAAAAATCAGGTTCATGGAAAATATATAAAGAATAGGAATATTATTCTTGGCCAGAGATTCCTAAATTTTGCTGTGCATTTGAGTCACCTGAGGAGCTTCTAAAACTCCTGATGCCCATGTGGCCCCTCCCACCAATTAAATCAGAGTCGGGGTGGGAGGTGGAGAGCAGTAGTTTTAAAGATCCCCAGGTGTTCTGATCTGCAGCAAAGTTTGGGAACCACTGGCCAAGGCTGCCATGCTCAAGTCTACGTGCACAGAAACAGCACCTGGGAGGCGTTGAAATTACTGATGCCTGTGCTCTTACCTTGAACCCATGAAATCATAGTGTCTATGCTGATGTCTGGGCACACAGTCATTTTAAAGCTCCCCAGATGATAACAATGTGCATCCAGGGTAGAAAACCATTGCACTGGGGGAAAGCTGGTACATAATTACACAGGAGACTGATTTTTTTGTTGTTGTTGAGGAAGATTAGCCCTGAGCTAACATCTGCTGCCAATCCTCCTCTCTTTGCTGAGGAAGCCTGGCCCTGAGCTAACATCCATGCCCATCTTCCTCTACTTTACATATGGGACCCCAGAGTGCAGGCAGGTGTCAGCTGTTGTGGTGGGGGTCTGGGAGCAGGAACCCTAGAGGAACGAGAGAGAGGAAGTACGACACACTTTGCAGTTCCCAGATGATATGGCCTCACCCAAGATAAAGCCTGGAACTTAGCACCTTCAGGGTGTAGGAGGGGTAACCTCTGTAATTATAAATAATTTTGTTAGAAAAATTTAAAAATTGATCATATTTTCCCTCATACCATAAACTATGCAAAGGTTGACAAAGGCCTGGCTAGTAACTGTAAAGAAAGGCATATTAGAATTGGTGTGTGTGCCTCTGTGTGTGTGTGTGTGTGTGTGTGTGTGTGTGCACGCTAGCGCACCGGCAAACCTTTTGTTTAGCAAAAGAAAAAGAATCTAGGTCTGAAACGGTCGAAAAACTTTGGCCTGGGAAGAACGGAGCCTTGTCTTTTTAAATGTTCCTCCCTAAAGATGATTTTTTTCTCAGTTGGGCTTTGTGGCATCTAAGTACTGTCGATTTAATGGCTCACAATTTGTAGAGAAGAAGGCTTCTGAGTCGGGTGTTGACTCCATGGGGCTGCGTCTTGGAACGAAACCCATTACGTCTAGGGCACAGGCTTTAAGCCACAGTAACGTAGGGAAACAAAGGAGAGTTTAGGATGGGTGTGCCCCTTTTCTTTTGCAAACAATCTAGCCGGGGAGACAGCAGATACTTAGTCAAGTAGCTGGGTTGGGCAGGAGGATTCTTTTGGATCACGTGAGTTAACTTACTTGAATGAAAATCCTAAATGCACCCTGTCAATACCCAAGTAGGTGCTTTGATGTTTTCTTTTCAAAGGCAAATGGTATGTTCTGCTTGTTTTCTTTTTGAACTCACAACTGTACTTAACATCTCGATTTAAGGAAAGTCTTCCTGAAAAAAGTCGAGTGACGAATTTCTTGCACTTAGTTTCTAGCATTCCTATAAATCTGAAAGATTAAATGAACTGCTTGCTGGACAAACAGTAGCTGGGATGTGGGAAGAACCTTACGGCGGCTAATAAGACGTCTTAACGGTTTGCATATGCAGAGGATAACCTTAAACTTGAGTTTGATACTTCACATTGCGGCTCACAAACGAGCTGCCTTTTATTCAAGGAACCATGCTGTCTGTTTTCGAGTGGGTGGGTGTGTACTCAGAGCGGGCGCTCCGTTGGTTCTGTTCCAAGGTTGACACAGGCAGTGGCGACTCGCGGCCACACCGGGGCAGCCGCTCCCTGGCTGGCGGCCGGGCCAGGCGGATCAGCTCTGGGGAGCTGACAATGTAGCCCAGTCGGGCTTGCCGAGGTTGCCAAGAATTTAAAGGGGTCTAGAAACATCCATCTTTCCCCCTTTAACAATTACAGGGAGCTCAGGGCTCTTGGTAAAAAGACTACTGGGAAGAGGAATGGACTGAGTGCAGTTTCTTCTTGTGTGTGGAAAATACCTTCAGCGCCCCCAAATGCCCAGCCCGCCCCCTCCCCAAAGCAGAAGAGGAAGGTGGGTCGGCTGCCCAGCCCAAGTCCGCACAGGCGATCCTCAGCGCGTCGGCCCCGTGGCCGGGGCAGCCTGGAAGAGCCGCTCCGGAGGCCGGGGGTGGGGTGGGCGTGGGGGCCGAGCTCCGCCACCCCCGCAGCCTGCGGCCCGCCCCCCAGGCCGGCCCGTGATTGGCTTGGGGGGCGCGTGTGCCCGCCCCGGCGAGGCGGGGAGGGTCCCCTCAGGGCGCCGGGTGGGAGGAGGCGGAGGCGGAGGAGGGGGCGGAGAGAGCGGGGGCCTGGAGGGAGCGAGCGAGGGGGCGGGCGAGCCGGGCGCCGGAGATCGGAGAGCAGGCTCGGCGCGGCGAGGGGCGGAGAGCGGCGGGCGAGCGGGGAGGAAGGGAGGGAGGCCCGGGCCGGGGGGAGGGAAAGCCCGGCTGGCTCCGCGGCGCCGCCGCGCGCAGGGAGAGGCGCCGGGGCTGCCGCCGCTGCACGGCGCGCTCTCGGGGCCGCCAGCCGGCCCGGCCCCGCAGCCATCCAGGAGGAAGCGGCGCGGGCAGCGGCGGCGGCGCGCGCGCTCGGGCTCCCTCACCTGCTGGCGCTCGGCGGCTCCCCCGGCGGGACGCGCGCAGGGCCGGGTGCGGGGCCGGCCGGACCCGGAGGAGGCGTGAAGACCCGGCCGCCCGCGCCGCAGCCCAGCCGCCCGGGAGCGCCTCCGATCCCGCGCGGGGCGCCGGCTCCATGGCGACCGGGCTCGGGGAGCCGGTCTACGGACTTTCGGAAGACGAGGTGAGCGGTTCCCCTTCCTCTCCGGACTCCCCCGGGAGTTCCTGCCCCGCGCCGGCAGGGGGTGAGGACCCCTGGGGTGCGCGTCCCGGCGCCTGTAGGGGAACCCCAAACTCGGGAGCGCCGGGAGCGGGGTCCCGGGGGAGGGGGTGCTGGGGCCCTCTCGCCGGGCGCCGGCGGCCCCCTTCCCCCCAGCCAAGCCCATTGTTTGTAAATAAAGCGGCGCAACGCCCTTCCAGCGGGGAGTTCTCGGCAGCTCCCAGCCTTTGGGTGGGAGCCGGACGCGTGCGTGTCCCCATCCTCTCCAAGCCGCGTCCCCCGGGGCTGTTGGGCAACTTTCCGCTTCGCCCCTGCAGCCCGGGAGTCCATGATGTGTGTCACGTTTGGGTCGCTGCTGGACACCCGCGCAGCCCGGGGAAGCCGGGGGGCCGCGGAGGAACCTGATTTGTCTCCCCCTGGAACTTTCTTTCTAATGACTGTCAGCAAGTGCTCTGCTACGTGTGTGTGCTTGTCACGGTGGGAGTGGGTGAAACGCGTGGAGTTGTGCGTGCCTGACCCTCTGTCTTACAGAGTCTAAAGCCAGGAGTATGGATTTCGGGGTCTTTTTGGTGGGGGGAGCTGGTCTAGGATGGTGGCAGGTGCTACTGGAAATTTGGAGGAAGCTTGCAGCCCTGCCGTTTTTTTCCTAGCACCTCCGGGGTGGGTGGAGAGACGAAAGCTCAATTGATCCCTCTTATTAGTAAAGCAAATTAAATAAGCCACGCCCCCAAGGCTGTCGGTTTGCCTGGAAAGCTCTTTGTTTTTCCCCCTCACTCTCCTTGCTGTTTCCCACTCCCCCCTTTTGAAAGATCTTGCTAATTCACTGCTTAGCCCTCTCTCGACCAGCCACGCTGGGCCCTTATTAGCGTGTCGCTCTGCCAAAAAGGCGGGTGGGGGGCCTGTCGCGGGCGCGGAGTGACAGGCAGGCTGGATGGAGCAGGTAGGAGGGGTTTGCCATCTGGCGGGGCGCGAGCTCAGGTCTGGCTCCCCTTTCGAGAGGTGAATTTACAACCCATGAAGCATTACTCAGCAGGGAGGTATTTCCTATCCTGGTTGTGCATTTCATGAAAAGTTGGTGCCTGGAAATTGCAAGGATTTCTGGATTTCACTTTTTTCCTCCCCCTTCTTTCTTTTCTTGAGGTCCCCTCTGTCTCTGGGGATGGGGGTGGGGTTAATGGAGAGGCTATTATCTGAGACGTGCCCACGTTATGGCTCCTCTCTCACCAGCTTGCCTGCTCTGGTATGGGGTGTGTATATATGTGCATGTATGCTTTGTCAACGTGTAATGGAATAGGTATCTTAGGGTGGGGAGGGTGGTTGGTGGTATGACTTTTTGTCTTAACAGTTCTAGGTAAAGGTTGCCGTGGTATTTAGTTTATCAAAGAATGATCACAATGCAAATAATGTGATTTGCATTGTCGATTATTTTGCCATGCCTTTGTAAAATGATTTTCCTTTCTTGTGCAGTTACCTGGGGATGCGTGAAAAGTAGCATTGTTTCATTTACCCAGGGGGTTCTTCTCTCCCTGGCGTCTCTCCTCTTTGAGGAGCTTTCTCTTTCATTCTCTACTTCTCCATTTAATTAGTAGCAGTGGAGGGCCGGCAGTGAGCTTTTAGAAAGGTACTGAGAAGCAGACATTCCTAAACAAAGGGTTTGAGGTTTTGTGCCGGATGAAGACAGCTGCATTTTATCTTAGGTCTTTTTTTTGGTAATTACATGATTATTTTTAAAAGCTTCCTGAAAGAAATATATTTTACAGTGTTTTGGGAAATGCAGCTGGATAAGTGAATCCCATGCATGTCAGTGGTGTTCTTTGTTTACGTTTATGGCTAGTGTCAGAATCTACCTAGAGCCCAGCCCGCCCCTTGTCGGGACAAGTTAATACCCATCTTCTTACCTGGTGTCTAGAGTGAAAGTGAAGGATGGAATATGAACAGGATCCGTGTGTGTGTTTGTACATGACTGGGTTCACTCTTGCATGTTGCTGGAGGGCTGTTTGGGGCTGTATATGGAATAGCAAGAGGTGATGAAGACATTTTATTGATTGATTGAGTGATGGCCATGTTGCTGGTACTCATTAGTTCCACCCACACTATATTACAGAAGGCAAGTCACATCTGTCTTCCTTTTCCAGCTTCTCCTACCAGTGAAAAAAATAAGGCAGGGTTCTTTTGATGATTTCACATTTTTGTGGTCTTCGTTTTTTATGGGAGGTTTCATGCTGTCAGGTTGCCCTTCAGAAAATGAGGGAATGCCTTCGTAGAATATTAACAACAAATTGTTGAATTTGCACAGCTTGTTTTTGTCTCCTTGAATTAGTCTGTGTAAGAAAACAAACGGAGGATTTTAACAGGCTCTTAAAGTAGAATGCCTGGTGAAACAAACGGCAGGGTTGTTTTTCCAAGGCGCCTTAAATATGGGTGCACTTCAGTTCGCGCACTCGGTGTGCTGCAGAACATCATATGTGAAGATACTTTGATTGCTATCTGGAAGAGTCACCTTATAAACCTCCTAGCAGAATAGGCATCTGTAGCGAGCAGATTTCTTGAAAGTAAGTGTCCGTTTTCATGGGAGGTTGATGAAAAGCATTCTATGTTTGGAGTGCGTTTAGTTCTATCCCATCGCAGGAAGACTCTAGCTCTAACTACTGCTGGTGATGAAGCATTGCATTAACCTAGAAAATAGCAGAATGTCCAGACGGAGGGCATTGTTCTAGGTCTATCAGTTTGTAGAATGAAAGGGATTCACTTGGACTTCGCTTGTGTGACTGCATGTGCTGTTTGTGTTTTGTTGTCTTTCTGGCTGAAGTTCCTCTGGTGAGTTATAGTTCATACTCACCCTGATTGAAAGCAGGTCGGTTTGGGTAACCAAATTTGAAATCGCCATCAGATGAAGGGCTTTGGGTGTTGGAGGGATTAGCAAATTAACAAAACTTCTGATTCCGGGCCAAGGATCAGCTTTGGTTTGGAATCAAAGCACTTTGGACTAGTTTCTGCATCTCTGGCTTGGTTCCTTGGCGGTTTTTTGTTTTGCATGTTGTTTTTATTTATTTATTTTTTGGCAGCCTGTCGCACATTTTGGCAGTTGACTTGTGAATGTTACTGTTAACCTTCTGAAATCTTTTGTTACAACATCTTGGAATATCCTTTATTGAAAAGATTTTCTACTGGGTCAAATACCAGTTTGAATGACAGCTTTCTTATTAGAGGTGGCATTTAAAGATTTTTTTGGTGGTTAGAACAAGGCAAATGGCATAGAAATGAAGGCCAGGATGACATTGGATGGTACGTTGACACCTTCCCTCTTTGTTTTATACAAACGAGGATAGTTGGCTAATGTTTCATGTGCCTTCTCTGCACCTTGCACTGTGTTTAGCCTTTATTCACTTGCTATCTCATTTAATCCTCGTAAGGACCCTATGAGGTATGCTATGATTTGTAGATGAGGACTAGAGGTTCAGAGAGGTGAAGTGGCCTGCATAAGGACACACAGGGAATAAAGATGGAGCCAGGATTTGAACCCAGTTCTGTTGATTCCACAGCCATAGTTTTCAACATGCTCCCTCGCTTCCAGGTATCTTGAAAGGTCTTCATAGCTAGATTGTTCAGGATAATGTAAGATAGAGATAAACGTTAGGGGTTGTAAACTGATGACTTCTAGGTCAGAATAGACCAGGAGCTGTATTTAGTATGGACTCCATAGTGTTTTACAGCTTGGGAATTTTTATGGAAAATGGTAAAAATCTGACTTCAGTGTGGCTACATTCTCACCTGGCAACAATTAGTGCGTCTGAGTCATGCGTGGCCCTTGAGATATGGCAGCTGTATTATATTGGCCATCTCTGCTCTCTTTTGTCTTGGGGGGGGGGGGGGCTGTCTCTTTATTAATTTGCATATAATTGCCCATTTTAGAACAAACATTAAAGGTTAATCTTTGGCATAGGTATCGTATTCTCTTTAAGATGCTGTCAGTTTTAAGATGCACCATTATTTTATGTGCCACTAAGAAAGAAAGAAAGAAAAATTGCTGTAAAGCTATGATATTGTCGATTTTATGATGCATCCTTTTTTCAGAGATGTTAAAGTATGAACACAGGGATGTTTTAGAATTCATGAATTACTGTAATTAGAAACCTGGGGTAACCTTGCGCCATCAGTTTCAGTACCCCAGTCATTCAACACGTTTAAGTCAACTGCTAGTCAGATTTCTGCTTTTCTGTTTCTGAGAAAAGGACCAGAATAAGAGAAATGCTCCCAAGTGGGCTCTGGCAGAGGGGAAACAGGGGAGCCTAGATGATAGGCTCCCCGGATAGCCATATGTAAGTAATTAAGAATAGTCATTAATTTTTTAAAAGTGGTCCATGTGTGTTTTCAAGAGATTACTTGAGAAATCCTGCACGCCATCTTTGCAGCTGTGCAAAATGGTCACAAGATTGCTTCTGGAAATTACAGGTTAGATGCTGTTTGGATCTAAAGGTGGATGCTGAAAGGCACTTTTCTAGAGAAAGATAAGACTTGCCCATTCATTCCCACTCCAGATGCCTGAGTCAGGCCTAGCAGTGCCAGCTGGTGTGCTGTGTAGCTGGGACATGCGCCACCCCGGCTCGAGTCTTCATCATGATCGCTAATATTTGAGAAAACCCTAACAGGGCCTAGGTTTTATTTGTGACATTTAAAAGCAGTTTTCAAAATTGGCAAATATAATTAACAATATAATATATCGTTTTAAATTTTGCTTTCATTAGATTTTTATTCAAGGGTTTTGTGGAATTTGTATAAATTGTCAATTTATGTTCTGAGTTTTGTTGTCGGAATGTTGATTTGAATTGTGTTTCTCCTTACTGAAAAGTAGTTTCCTTAACTTAAGCAACAAAAATAATGATGTTCCAAGGGGTGAGGACCGTGGCAAAATGAGAATCCTCAGAGAATGGAGTTTCTTTATCATGCAGAACACAATTTAAAAGGAAGTGCTTGAATGGTACTGGGGCATCTCTTCAATGCAGTGAGCGTCCACATCGCCAAGAAACTTCCTTAGAGAGTTGCTTTGGGATTCTGGGAAAGTCAGTATGCTTGATGCGTATTCTGGAGAAATATGAATTATCTCAAGGAAGAAATCTCTGACGTTAAGAATCATGTCACACATCACCGCAGTGGTACTTTTCAATTCCTGCTAAATTGCTTCTGCCCTCGCTGTGAGGGGAAGCAGCTTTATGCTCATTGCTAATTTAATCGCCTTCTGAACTGTGCAGTTATTTAAATAAGATACAAAACATGGTAGTATGTGACTGGTGGAAGAAACAAGCTAGTTTCTCTTGGATAGGTTGAGATGTTAACATTTTATTTTGAGTTAAAAGATCTTTTTAAGCAGATTTTATTGCTGCCCTTGCGTTTTGAGTCCTGAACGACTAGCAGCAATAAAACGAGATCCTAACTTAAGAGTTTTCAAGCTTTTTGATGTTGTAGGTCTTTAAATAAGTGTTTTTGTCTTACTGATGTATTTAGTAATAAAGCAAACAACATGTTGATCTTTTGACAGTGCATATTAAAGAGGATCATAATATATGAATAATATAATAATGAAAATAGGTATTCAGGTAGTAGGATTAATGAAGGGTATGAGAAGTGTGACGAGATGTTACTTTCTGTTTTTATATTGTTTATCTTCCAGGTCACAGTATAAACAAATATATTTCATTTTCTGACTATAGGTGGCAATGTTTGTACTATTGGTTGGGACTTGCGTGTTGGTGGAACATGGAAATGAGAACATAATTTAGAGGTGAGGATGAAGAAACTATATTTAGAAAACAATATTTTCCTACAAACTAAAAAAAAAAATCAATTATTTAATAAAGACACCTAAAGTGATGTTTGTCAGTGTGGGCAGTATCAGGAATCATTACTTTTCCAAGGTTTCCCTTATTCAGGGCATATTAAAATTTGGAAAAGGGACAGGCATTTGGATTTGGGGAAAAAAGCCCCCACAGTGTAGAAACACAGAAAAGTTCCTTTGAGAAGCACTGTCATATGCTGTCTTCTTGGGTGCCTAGGGACTTCTCAATAATTCTGGTTCTGCTGTATGGACCATTCCATAATTACCGTCATTGACTTTGAGAAGGAACTAATAATTATCACTCTTTTCAGATATTTGATTGCTGGAGATATTCTTGATTTCTGAGGCAAGACGGTGGCTCAGGTTCTAGCAGAGCAAAAAGCAGTGGTGTCACGATCTGGGACAGTTATTTCACGAACATATATGATCTTGTTATAGTTGTAATGTTTTGTTTGGAAGCAGAGCGGCCTGAATGCTAGTGCTGCAATACCTTTAGGAGAGAGAAGCCATATTACATAAGTGTGTCTGGGGGAACCAGCTTACATTTGACACTTCAGTTGACTTTTTGTCCCTGACTCCAGAGTCCTGTATTGATTCAGAACTCGGCAAGTGTCATGGTGAGACTATCAGATTCCCTCGCTGTCATCAAAATCCACGTTTGGTTACTTCTTGGCAGGCAAGCATCCACGGAGAGATTTCGTATTCTTTTTCTACCTCCTATTCACCGAGAAAAAAGGGCCATTCAAAAGTGAGGTTTTTTTCATGTAAAATGCTGTGATGTGAAATCTACCCTGTGAAGGTGGAACTTGGGAGGGCTTATAGGGGTGGTGATCTCATGAAAGGGAAGAGCAAGCCGAGGGAACTGTCCCGCTGGTTAGAGTGGCTCTGGCAGGCCCATGGCTTCTCAGGCACGCTGGAGTCCGGTTTTGAAGGATCGCTGGAGTGGCTAGGGCACATGTCCACCTCCTTAGACCATGTGCCTGGGTACCTCCAGACGAGGGGGCAGACCCAAGAGGGGATCTGTGGTGCAGTTACGAGGGCCTGAGTTGTGCCTCTGGGTTTTGGTCTTGCCTTTGTTAAAACAGTTTTCACATTTTATTTCCCATTTTTCAGCCTCATTTAAGGCCTGGCTCTTCTTGGTCTGCTCAGATGCACTTCTGGATCGCGTTTTACAATGTGTCTTTTAGAGCGCCTTGTAAAGCTGGACTTCCAGTGTGGGTAAAGCGTTGAGGTGTTGTCATAATAGAGAGACCTGCAGTTGGAAAAGATGGCTAATACATAGCTGGTGGGAGGTCACTCTGAATCGCCCCGGTTGAACATCTGTTACGAATTCATGTTCTAAAATGCAAAGTTAAACAGTTTTTTTTGGTAATCTATATGATTTTAAGGTTTACACGTACGTCTTAGCAATTGTGTTAGGTATCACCAGTTTGAGGACGAGTGAAGACAGGCTTGGGTCGGGGTAATGTAGAAGATGAAGATCGTCTCTATCAATTTTTCCTGTTGTTTAACTGAAGATGTTTGCATTGAATGGGTTAGTTTTATTTTCATGTGTAAGTTTTATTTTTTAGTGCTGGAAGTAATTTTGGTCTTTTTTTTTTTGAGAAAATGAAAGCAAGGCTAAGCTATTGAGAGAATTACTTCGTTTAGTAGCTGCTCAACATTAACTATTAATGAAAAAAGTGTATGTATATGTATTCCACCGAATTAAAAGCTCCACATACTTGTTCATGCATCTCCCCCTACCTTTGGAATCTGAGTCTGTTGAAAAGCCTGTGCTTTCTTTTCTCAGTCTCCATTTTTCCTCTCTGTTAATAAGTGATTTATCTTTGAATGTCATCATAGTGCTAACTTCATCTTTGGCAGTTTGATTTGGAAAGGGGAAGGAGGGTGAAGTTTAAAGAAAAAGCAAAACTGAGAGTCCTTTTGCTTCCTTTTATCCTTCCCTCTCGTTCCTTCTGTGCTTCATGCAGTGTGTGTGATAATTGGATGCAACTGTAATTACAGTCAGTAAGTTAGGTTTTAAACTTTGAACCAGCTGTATTTCCTCCCCACTTGTTAACCCCAGAGGATAAATGAGTGTGGCTCTTGAATTAAGCTGTAGCTTGAGGGGGCTGAACTGTGTGTGTTGATTTTGAGTTCTAGAGTATGTTTATGCTGATAATTGAGAAATTGGTATGTACCACGCTGCCTGCCTTTGGAATAGACGGATGTCTTAATTTTCAGTGAGTGTTGTTAGTGAAAGAGAACACTTTAAGCTTGCGAGTAAGAGCTTTTTCTCCCTTGCTTCCAGAAGTGAGGTAGAGAAGAGTATTGTGCAGCCGTGGGGGTGGCGGGTGGGGTGGGGAGAATACTTAATAACATGGAGATGTCAGTAATATAACATTAAGTGGAAAAAGTAGGTTACAAAACAGTGGGTGCACTGTTTCTACAAAACAGTAGAATCCTATTGTGGTTAAGAGTGTTTCTGCCTAGAAGAAATGACTAGGAATAGATCCCAGGATATTAGTGGTAGTTATCTTTGAGCAAAGGGATTAGAGGTAATTTTCATTGTCTTTTTTGCTTACTTATATTTTCTACATTTCTACAATGAACTTTTTTTTTCTTAACATAAAAGTAAGCTTAAAAGTGAAGTAGAAAGAAACTTCTTAAATGCATGTGCGTCTAGCTTTGGGTAAAATTAGAGCCCTTGTTCGGTACAAGTATTGATAGTATCTGTTGCGTTGAGCACATGTTTATCAGGGGCCTGCTTTGTGCTTTGTGTCTAAGGATCTCAAGGTCATTGCCTTAACACTCTTGCGTTTTAGGAGCTTCCCACCAAGATGGAAAGTGGAGGGATTGGTCAAGGGCTGAATATTTTTCAGAAAAAATGACTGGTAAATTAGATTGTTTTTTCACTTGCAGCTTACAAAAATAGATGTTTCGTTTTCTTCACTATGGACACTTAAAATTTGTTTTCATCCTTCTCTGCACTCAGTTGCGTGATAGTCATTTAAATCTTTAGTAGTGTTCTGAAATTTGTTTGTGCCTACTACGAAAATTGACTCTCTTTCTCTGCTTTTGTTTCCTTGGGTTTTGAGTTAAAGGTCTTGTTACCTGATTGCAGCATTGAATAGTTTTGGATTTCCAAATGATCGCTCTGGTCATCCGTACATGCATCTAAGTGGCTGGAAGCTCTTTGTTTTGCCTTTGAGCTGACTTGTAATGTCCGTCTAGTCTGCGTGTTTCCCACAGTATGTTTCATGGTGGTCTCTTCCTGAACACAAGGGTGGGGTGAGAAAATACCATGTCACGTCTAGTCCGAGACTTGTCTTTGTGTCCGTTCCCCTCCCTCCTTTTAATATTTCTGAAATAAGGGTGCATCTTACAATTGATATGTCTGTTTGCTGTGGTGGTGGGTTCCTTGCACTCACACCACACTCCCCCACTTCCCCAGTGCCCCAAAAGTTACAGCTTACCGGTGATGGTATCTTAGAATTATGGCACTTGAGTTGGCCAATCTCAATTTGTGTATTATGGTGGTCCATGTATTGTGGTAGATTGCTGATAGTTGTCATGGAGACTATAACCTCGTCTGTCTCATTCAGTGGTGATGTGTCTGTTAAGAAGCATCCACCTGGACATTGAGGACATGTGCCAGCTCAATGACATCATCAAAGTGTCAAGGTCTGTCTTTTCTCTACTCCACTATCTATAGTCTGGCCCTTTTCAGAGGCCTTATTGGTCCAAGGGTGGCTGCCAGTGGCAGTCAGAGCTGTGTTCTTTTTTCTGCTTGCAGAGGAGAGAGAATGGCTTCCTGTGGCTTTCTCTTAAGATTAAGGAAATCTCTGTCTCATTGGCCCACAGAGGCTTAGATCTGCTCGTCCCTCAACCAGCCAGTGGCAAGGAGGGGATGGAATTACCTTTATTACCTTAAGAGTCCACCCCTTGCTTGAGCTGAGGTGAAGTCCGTGATGACCCACAGTCCACTCGTTGGATAATTCACCTACCTTCAGATATATACACCTTCAGAAATGCCTATGGCTTCATGAAAGCACGTGCTCCCTTTCCCCAGGGAGGCAGGCTCCATCTAAGTATTGGAAGGATCTCTGAGTGATATGCTGTCTTTTCTCTTATACCTGAAAGGTTTTTTTCTCTTTTTTCTTTTATGGTCTGGTGACATATGGCTAAAAATAGTTTATGCCCCCCAAAACATTCAACCTATGATAGTGAAGAGGGAACAAGATAGTACAAAAACCCTCTTATTTGGAGAGGGGGAAAATAAGAAAACTCACAATGTGGTAGCTGGCAGGAGCCCTTGCCTTGCTCGGACAGTCTGGCAGCTTCTGGCTCTGCTGGATTATGTCCACTGCGAGAGTCTCCCTTGGTCCTTATTCTCTACACTACACCAGGACGTCTGTTGGTAGAGTGCCTCCTTTTGGGTTCTGCTTGGGTGTGCGTTTGGGCCTTTGGGGTAGCTTGGGAGTTGAACAGCCACAGGCTGGTGTCCGCTGAGCTCAGTACAGTCACGTGCTGTGTAATGACGTTTCAGTCAACGATGGACCGGATATGCAATGGTGGTCCCATAAGATTAGTACCATATAGCCCAGTTGTGTAATAGGCTACACCATCTAGGTTTGTGTTGGTATACTTCTGTGCTGTTCACACAGTGATGAAATCGCCTAATTTGGTATTTCTCAGAATGTGTCCCTGTGGTTAAGTGATGGATGACTGTGTTTGGTAATACTGCTCCCATGAAAACTTAAGTTGCAGGTTTGTTTGCTTCTAGTCAGTTCTGTGGGCTGGTAATGACAGCCAGTGGTCTTATCTAGATGAAGGCTCTGTTTCTGGGAATTTCTTTCTCTTAGCCACAGGTCTCTGCCCTGCCTGCCCATCCCCATTGGGTCTGCCTCAAGGTGATCTTAAAATAGCCTTGAAGGAAGAGGCACACAGTTTGGGTCCAACAGACAGCAGGGGTACTGTACCCCACTCTGCCTTTCTGTGGCCTATTCAGAATGACCACCTTCCCCAGACTGGGACTGTGGGACTCACAGGACCCTCTGCCCACCCCCCGACTCAGACATTCCAAGTTTATTTATAGCACCACTGTTTGTATAAAATTTGTGATAGTTGGGGCTCTTGATTGCAAGCAACAGTGGCTGATTCTGATGAATTTAAGCAGAAAGGGATTTATTGAAGGCATTTTGGATGGCATGGAAGTACCTGTAAAGCTAGAGAGCCAGGCCTGGACAGTGGTCAGGGCCCAAGGGAGACTGGACACCTTGAATCGCAGCCAGAGAACCCACAGGAAGCATCCAGTGAGGGCCCCGGGGCTCCCAGACACTGAATGCCTGTCTTCCCACATCATCTCTGGATGTGACGTGGTGGCCTCCCTCTTGGTGTAGCTGCATCAGCTCTCCTTTCTTGCCTGTGTTGGGGATCTTCACAATCACTCCCGGACTCGATTCAATAGAAGGACTCACAAGACCCAGAAATTGTTATACTCACAGTTACGATTTATTCCAGTAAAAGGATAGCAAGGCAGAATCAGTGAAGGGAAAAGATGTGTGGAGTGAATTCCAGAGGCAACAAGGCACGAGCTTCCCAGTGGTCTTACACAGGATGCACTTAATTCCTCTAGCAACAATTGTGATGACCTGTGTGAAATGTTGTCTACCAGGGAAGCTCATTAGAGACTCAATTCCCGAGGTTTTTGTTGGGGACTGGTCATATGCACCCTCTGCCTAGCATGTCCTAAAATTCCAGACTCCGAGAAGGAAAGCAGGTGTCAGCATAAACCACAGCGTTTGCGCGGACAGTCCAGGCACAGAGAGGCACACTTATCATATTTAGGGAACATTTTATATCAGTGGAGGGAACTGTTTACCATTCAGCAGCATGTAGCCAGCCAAGGGCCAGCCTTGCAAGCAGGCCTTTCCAAGGCCAGCAGTCTCGGGCCTGCTATGCTGCTTTTCTGCACACTTCCTCTTTGAGTCCCTGGTGGGAAGCTCAGGCTAGAGCCTCTGATTGGCCAGCCTCAGTCATGTGCCCATGGCCCTTGCTGCTGGGGGGAGGGGGGTGAGGGGTTTGTTTCCTCCCTTTTTTAAACTTCTGGTTTCTGTCGAGGGAGGGGTGCCCAGCCTCTCGCCAAAACCCACAGTGTGAGGAATCCCCAAACATAGGAAGTGGTTTCAGATGCTGGGCTTTGCAGCACTCCTCTCCCCCAAAGAAAACCCCTCTAAGCATGAATCAGGCCCAGTATGAATGTTGAATGGATGGTTGCACTAGCGAGGCCAGGTGGTGTGTGTTTTGAGGATTTCCATCCCTGCATCAGGGAGAGGCTAGGATGTGTTTTTGCAAATTTTGTGTCCTTGAGGGGGCAGAGTGCACCCCCAAGCACTGCTGAGGTGCCAGTGCTCTTCAGGAACCTACAGTATAAAAAGGGAAACAGCAGTTCAGCTGAGACCCGAATGAGGCATTGCCAGCTACTCGAGGTTTGAGGACAGAATATTCCAGACAGGAGGAATAGCAAACACAAAGGCCCTGCGATAGGAACAAGCTCCAGGAACAGAAAGAAAACCATAGTGGCTGGAGTGTCGGGGGAACTGCAGGCAGCAAAGTCAGAGATGGGGACAGAGGACAGAGCTGGGGGCTTGATAGCCAATGTGGAGAGCTGGGGTTTTCTTGGTGCAGTGGGAAGCCTTTGGAGGGTTTTAAGCAGAGAAGTAACAGGATCTGATTTGTGACTTGAAGCAACTTTGTGTGGACAAAGGATTGTGGGAGGAAGAACAAGAATAAAAACAGGATGCGCCAGCCCTGGTGGCCTAGTGGTTAAGTTCAGTAGGCTCAGCTTCAGCAGCCCCAGTGTACTTCCTGGGTGCAGACCTACACCGCTCTGTTAGTGGCCATGCTGTGCTAGCAGCCCACATGCTAAAAAATAGAGTAAGATTGGCCAGGGTATTAGCTCAGGGCAAATCTTCCTCAGGAAAAAAAAAAAAAGTGAAAGCAGGGAGATCAGTCAAGAAGCCCTAGTTCTTGTTCGTTAGGAGGTGGTGGTAGGCTGGGATTCCAGGAAGGGCATGGTCGAGGGTGGTGAAATGGATGGGTTGGGCATGTATTTTGTAGGAATTGCCTGGGACTTGATGGAACACATAGGGCGATGTCACCTAGGATTTTGGCATGAGCAGTTAGGTGGAATGTCAGTTACTGAGAGGAAAGAGGAGCAAGATTGGGGGAAATGGAGAAATCCAAGGTGTATTTTGATTAGGTTAAGAGTAATGTACCTCCTAAGATCCGGGTGATGCTGGTGGCCAGGTAGATACAGGCATCTGGAACCCATAGGCTTCTCAGCATGTGGTTAGCTTGGGAGGCCCTGGAACTAGGGGAAATGATGAGGACTAGAGACAGAGGCGACTAGAGCAGGACCTGGGCCCACCAGCCTTTGGAGGTCTGGGCAAGGTGGTGTGGCCGGCGAGGTAGGCTGTCCTCTAACCAAATGTGGTCTCAGGAAAGCTGACAAAGGAGTGGGGCTGGTCAGTCATATCCAGTGCTGTGGGAGACAAATGATAGGGGGACAGTAAATGTGCATGGATTTGGCAGGGCGGGTGCCTTGGTGATCTGGGCAAAAGCCATGTCACGAGAGGTGGGAGTGGACGCCCCGTGGAGGAGAGGAAAGAAATGTGAGGATGTGGAGGCCACTCTTCGAAGGAATTTTGCTGTGAACAGGCGTGGAGAGACGTGGCTGCAGCTGAGCAGGGCCGTGGGGCCTGGAGCGTATTTTCTTTTCTCAAGTTGGGAGATGCTGGAGTGTATTTTGTATGTGGCAGAGAGGGAGAAAGTGATGCAGAAAGTGGATCTGCTGGTGCAGTGAGGTTGGTGTGAATGCTGGGTGACCAGCTCTGGGCCTGCATTTGAAATCATCTTTGACATCCTTCAGTTGTCTCAGGCTAAGGAGATGAGACAAGTATGGACTTAATACGTCAGCGATATCCTCCTGCCCCATGAAGGCTGAAAATGGTGTACCTGTTGGTATGAACGTAAGTTTCCCTCTACAGTTAACAGGTGCGGGGGAATTGAGCCGACATCAAAACGGAACTATAGCTGAGCTACGCTGAACCCCGAGGAACCAGCTTGGTGGCAGCGAGCGCTATAGGGTATAGACTTAGTTTTATGCTTCTATAAATGAAATAACAACCAAAAAATTTAAGTCAGCACAGAGAGGAGATTTGAGAGAATTTTTTTTTCCATTTTAAATTGAATGTCAAACTTGAGAAGTCCTGTTCTAATTAGTAGTTGATCACCGTAGTTCACATTCTGGTGGCCTCTGACCTTATTTCTCCCTTTACCCTGACTCTTTGAAACCCTTTTATAGTCTTACATTTTATATATTCTTTTAAGCAACTTCAGCCTTGTTAGAATGAGGCTGGTCTTAATACACAGAAAGATGATTAATAATTGCAGGAAGGGACAGGAATGCCCACTAACAGACAATTTTATGGATAGGATGAGGTGGGTTGGCAAGTCCCAAATTGCATAACATTCCTGTCATTCTAGGGAGGAGCGACTTCTCAGTTTACCAGTCGTGTCATGGTGATTTGAACACCTGGGCAACAAGGACATTGCCCTTCTTTGCCAGGTACCTTAATTCTGGAGTCTGCACAATGATGGTTTCAAGAAGATGCTCTGGTGTGGGCAATGGCAGTTTCAACAATTTCTTTGGCCTCTTAAGAATCTATGGAAAATAAAACCCAGTGTAGAAGGCTTGTAGGTGAGTCTGTGCCCTTCTTCTGTTGAACGTCTTTGCCTTTCTGGGGACTCGGAGCGGCAGGAGGTCTTTTTACTTAGAATTCTAGGAAAGGAGGATAGTTAAGAGTAAAATTCTAAGTAGTGGTATAGACTAGAAAAAAAGGGGTAATCTATACTGCATGAACAAAGTAGAATTCAAAAAGATCTTACAGATGTTTTTTTGGCCAGCTGATGTGATGAGATTGTCTAATCTGAGACTTTGGCTTGGATGGGGGGACACTCACGGGCCCTGATACTGGGCTCGGGGCTGAGACGGCCAGTGGCATGCAGCTCTTTTCTCTGAGGACGTGTCGGATCCATTTGAGACAAGCTCATGAACAACGGTCATTCGTTGTGATTAGGCGAGTAGTAGAAGTAACTATTGGGACAGTGCTGTTGAGTCTGGGGTGTGAAGATACGTAGAAAAGATAGGATGTCCAGCTTCCAACAGTGACCTCTGAGCTGAGTTTTATATAACAATAAGCTAACAGGTAAAGTTTGAGCACTTTCCCTGTGCTAGGTGTTGACATAAATGTCTTACAGAAACTCACATGCCCTTCGCAACAGCTCTTTGAGATGAGTGCTGTTGTCTCCGTTTATGGGGGACACTGAGGCACAAAGATGTTAAGTATCTTGCTCGTGGGTCACAGAGCTAGTAAGTGGCGGAGCTGGGGCTTGAACCAAGGCCGTCTGTCTGCAGAGCTGACGGGCAGAACCACCACACGGTGGTGTCTTGGGGAGGGGAGAGGAGGGCACAGCCGAGGCCTGGGTGGCAGGACGGAAAGTCAATGGAGGAAGTGGCTGTGTCTGAACAGCCTTGTGGACCTTGTCAAGGAACCGGGGCTTTATCCTCGGAGGCGCTTTGAGAAACCTGTTAGAGCTCTGCTGAGGCTCAGCACGCAGCCGGGGACAATGGATTTGAAGTGGGAGGCAGTGGGAGGTCCCCCAGCTGGCCAGGCAGAGTTGGTGGTGATGACAGAGGAACTGAGCAATGGCGATAAGCAGGAGTACTTAGGGGGCACAAGGCATTGTATTTGGTTACTGACTGATAGGTGAGAAAAGGGGAGGAGCCTAGAATAATCCCCCAGGCTGCTTGTTTCAGAGGACTGTACGGGTGGGGGGAAGGGAGAAACCTTCGTTGATTAAATACCTAGTACAGTGGTTCTAAACTGGGGGATACCCGCCCCCCGGAGACATTTGGCAGTGTCTGGAGACATTTTTGGTTGTCACAACTTGGGAGGTGCTACTGGCATCTAGTGGGTGGAGGCCAGGGATGCTTCTGAGCATCCTACAAGGTGTAGGACAGTGCCCACGGTGAAGAAACACCTGACCCCAAATGCCAGTAGTGGCTAGGTTGAGAAACCCTGCTCTCATATGTATCAGTTTTACATGGTTATCTAATTTAATCCAGGAACCAATCATGTGAGATGATAAATACTGTTTTTCATATGAAAAAAAGCAAGGTTTAGAGAGCATGGGTTACTTGGCCAAAGCCACAGAGCTGGTAAGTGCCAGAGTCGGAATCCAAACCCAGGTCTTCTGTATGGTGGCAAGGTGGCCCTCTCGGCTCTCCCCGCTGCTCATTGCTCACAGTGCTGCAGAGGAGGGCGGCAGGCTGGGCTGTGGGTTCTTTTTCTGTAGTGCTGGCTCCAGACTGCAGGAGGCAGGAAGGAAGGTCGTTATTTATACTCCCCTCTGCATAGCATCGAATTTTCCAATCCTGAAGGTCTTAGAGCAAGGAGTTCACAGAAATGGTCATCATTTAGATGTTGACTGTTCCCTGCAAATATAAATATGGGAGCACATACCATCTTTCCTTTAAAAAGGAAAGGTGAAATAAAATGCAAAGATTATAATGTAAAACCGTATTTATTCCCTGTGCATGTGAACTGTTGTGTACGTCTCGCAGTGATTTAATTACTCAGTATCCCTTTGGGGAAAGGACAAGGTGAAGACGGGAATTTGGAGGATCATATAGGACCGCTCTGGATTTTGAGATAGTTGAACTATTAAAAATATCTTGATTTGCCAGAGGTAAGGAGCGCTGCTGAGAATCAGTTTGTTTTAGCGTGGTCTAGAATGACTGGAGGGCTTCTCATAGCTTGGATAAACCAGGAGGTGTGTAATTCTGTCAGCTCCCTGTCCACCCTGAATGGTTATTACCCAGTTCCCGGGCAGATTTTGCATGGATGTAGCAGCCTTCCTTGGTGCCTCATGATATTAGAGCCTTGGGGACAGATCTCACAGTTGAACTCCTCATAATGTTGTAGTATCATTATTTTCAAGGTTATGCATTTTAAGATGAAGTCTTTGGATGGTGATCTGGGTGAGGCTGCTCCCCTGAGATTGAGATGGGTGCCTCTGTGGGCATGATTTGTCTGTGTGAAACAGTCTTTCTGTTGGCCCCAAGCCTGAGGTTTTTGTCTGGCCACACAGCGCCCTGGTGCTTGGGCTGCTGGGGCCGTTTCGTTAGTGTGAAGCTTCTCTTCTCTTCTTCATTGTTGGGTCTGTTGTTCTGGAAGGTGCGCAGGCTCCTGCGTCAGGCACTGCTTCTCTGGGAAAGCCTGTTTGCTGCTTCTCCCAGTCTGATGCCATTTCTGCTAGAAAGGGGAAGCTTAGGAGGGCGCTGGGGCCGGGGATTCCCATCAAAGAGTTTGGCAAGCAGACAGCGGGGCCTCCGGCTTTGTGTTCGGAGAGTTCGTGTTTTCATTATGACACAGAGAGAAAAATTAGGAATAAACTGGGGAAAAGTTTGCCGCTGTCATCTCAATGTAAGTGGTCGCTACTTGGATTATCCTAAATGCGACATTGAACTCAAGTGTGATTTCTTTCAGATTCTGTGTTTAGAGTCACATGTATAACATGAAAGTAATAATAGGAAGTTTTGACAAAGAAATTGAAGAGGTGATATCAATTAAAGGAACACTTCTCAATTGGTCCAACACTGAAGAATAATCATAAAAATAACAAATGTTTTATTCACTGTATTAATGTCAGTATTACTCAGTGTTTAACTGATTGGGCTTAGGGTTTTGTTTTCCCTTCTCCAAGATTTCCCAGTGAAGAACACCTTATTCTAACATTGCTTGCCTTGGAAAGAACAATTAATCATGTGTTTCCTTTTCTGCAGTGGGAAGACAGGCAGAATAACACAGTATATTATTTTTTTTGGCATAAATAAAGTAGACCCACTTTAGAGAGTGAACATCAGTGAGGACTTCACATGTTGCCTTAAACTATTTTTATTATAATGTTTCTTAAAATATATCCAAACATAAAAAGAGGAATAAACATGTTTATAGCGCATATATCACCCTATCACTATAACCAACCTACAGATTCATTACAAATCTAATTCCCAACCTAGTTCATTCAGATTAACTGTATGATTTTAATGTGACAGATGATGCTGTTTTGTTAAAGCTGCATCTGTCACCTGTCCTCAGGAAGTACTGGCTGCTAGGACAAGTTTTCCTTCCGTGACCTACCGTGTGCTGGGGGTGGTCCCCTACCCTCTTTTCCTTCGTGCCCCTAATTCAGACTTCTGTTGTGCTGTGTGCTGGAGTGCAAAGACATCAATGACTTAAAGTCATAGCTGGAGACAGAAGTACTGTTGCCATCTTGATCATGAATACAAAGGCCAATTTTAGCCCCAGAAATCATAGGGAAGTACTTCCTTGCATAAGATGGCCATGTAGATGATCTAGAATGTGCTTGTATTAATATATTAAGATCATCATCGTCTGAGGCTTCCTGTGCCAGATGTGGTCCTTGCTGTCACCTAGCAGGGAGAGAATTCCTATGATGGGTGGTGGCGCCTCTGTGGACAGCTGATGCATTTTGTGCGTTGGTGCTGCCATTATGACACACCTGTGATTTGTCAGGCTACGGATGACTCTCGCCTGGCCCCAGTAATGTATCTACATTGAGAATGTCAATTAGATCTAATACATCTTGTACCTTTGTTGCTATTTGATCTTGCACAGATCTTGTCTTTACTTTTTATTTATTTATTTATTTTTCTTTCTGCTTTTTCTCTCCAAATCCCCCCAGTACATAGTTGCATGTTTTAGCTGTGGGTCCTTCTAGTTGTGGCATGTGGGATTCCGCTTCAGCGTGGCCTGATGAGCAGTGCCATGTCCATGCCCAGGATCCGAATGAGTGAAACCCTGGGCCACTATAGTGGAGCATGCGAACTTAACCACTCGGCCACAGGGCCAGCCCCATTGTCTTTACTTTTTAATAAAAGACAGTTTGGTACTGGAAGTTTCCCTGGTGAAATAACATGGTTCATTTAGTCTCTCATCTTTCCATTCCTTGGCAACCCTTTTGCCATTGTTACCGTCAGATGACCTTCCTGATTTTCCTAGTAAATGTGTCTGTTGTGTTTTTTTTCCACGGCAAACAAAAAATCAATGTTTATTGGCTCTGGAGTCCCTAGCAGGGCACAGCTCAGATCTCTGTGCTCTGCTCAGTGCTCAGCTGGTGTCCTTAGCTGCACACTTTTACTTACACTAGTTTCTTGTCTAGCTTTGGTGGTCTTGCCTTAAATTTTTTCTCTGTTTGCTTTCCTTAGCCAGAGGTGACACTAAAATAAGGAATGATTTTATGTTTTTTAACAGATATGCTGGATGTTGGCTATCCAAATGAACATTCCCATTCAGGATGATTTCTTGAGAGGCCTTGTTTGTACCCTTATGGGGTAACCATGGGTCAGTGAATTTCTTGGTAATTCTTACTCTGTCAAAATTGCCTTCTCAGCTAGGTTACTAGCCATATTAGCCTCTTTACCTTCCAGTAACACCTCCTTAAAATGGTGTTGACTGGATTGAATACCCATTTTAGTCACTCTGGTTGGCTTTGAAGCTGTTTCTAGAAGTTAAATTTGTCCCCTGGGAAAGCACACTTGTCCACCGCTCAGGGGGTTGGATGTAATGGGATATGGGCTTCACTGGCAGCTCCTCCAGTAGAGAAGCGCTAAGAAGGTGTTGAACGATGACTTACTGTGGAAATAAGTGTTTAGAGTCCCAAGGTGGCTCTAAGGACATGCCGAAGTTCTTACTGTTATATTCAAAAGGAATCAGCCACATTCTTTAGTATTCGTATCTTGTAGAGTGAGAATCAGGAAAGAAGCTTAGTAAATCTTACTCTACTTAAACAAAAGTAAAAGAGCGGAAATTACAGGTGGATTTTTGTACAGTAGAAGTATACACACATTTCTTTTTTCCTCTTAGTTTCTTGTCTCTTTCTTGTTACGTCTCATGATACTGTTTCGGAGCCTCCATTTTCATAGAAGTTGGGTGGTTCTGGCTTTTGCTTTCGATGTTGATTTCTAGGCACAAGGAAATTAATAGGCGGAGAGAGATTTTTCTCATTGAATGCTGCCACTTGTTTGGGGATTGGGTTTATTTTGTGAGGTTTGTAAACTTAGATTCCCCCATACACACCCACACTGTAATTCAGAATTTGTCATCTTTATTTTATTTTATTTTTTTTGGTGAGGAAGACTGGCCTGAGCTAACATCTGTTGCCAATCTCCCTCTTTTTTTTTTTTTTCTCCTCAATGCCCCACTACATAGTTGTACATTCTGGTTTTCCTGTGTGGAATGCTGCCACAGCATGGCTTGATGAGCAGTGCATAGGTCGGTGCCCAGGATCTGAAGCAGTGAACCCCAGGCTGCCGAAGCGGAGCATGCAAGTGTAACCACTCAGCCATGGGGCTGGCCCCCAGAATCTGTCATCTTTAAATGTTGTTTTTTTAAAAATTTTGTTGAGGTCATAATAGTTTATAATGTGAAATTTCAGTGGTACATTATTATTTGTCAGTCACCAACATAGGTGTGCCCCATTACCCCTTATGCCCACTACCCAACCCCTTTCCCTTCTGGTAACTATCTGTGGTGTATCACATTGATTGATTTGCACATGTTGAACCATCCCTATGTTGCTGGTATAAAACCCTCTTGATCATGGTGCGTGATGTATTTAATGTATTGCTGTGTTCGGTTTGCCAGTATTTTGTTGAGGATTTTTGCATCTATGTTCACCAGTGATATTGACCTGTAATTTTCCTTCTTTGTGTTGTCCTTGTCTGGCTTTGGGATCAGGGTGATGTTGGCCTCGTAAAATGTGTTAGGAAGTGTTTCATCTTCTTCAATATTTTGGTATAGTTTGAGAAGGATAGGTACTAAATCTTTGAATCTTCGATAGAATTCTGCAGAGAAGCCATCTGGTCCTGGACATTTATGTTTTGGGAGATGTTTTATTACTGTTTCAATCTCTTTACTTGCGATTGGTCTGTTCAAATTCTCTGTTTCTTCTTGGTTCAGTTTTGGGA
The DNA here is from genome assembly GCF_021613505.1 of Equus quagga. Taxonomy (NCBI): domain Eukaryota; kingdom Metazoa; phylum Chordata; class Mammalia; order Perissodactyla; family Equidae; genus Equus; species Equus quagga. Next base: position 18,775,163 of record NC_060275.1, on the reverse strand, counting down.
GGTTGTGTGAGTCTAAGAATTTATCCATTTCTTCTAGATTGTCAAATTTGTTGGCATATAGTTTTTCATAGTATTCTCTTATAATCCTTTGTATTTCTGTGGTATCTGTTGTAATTTCTCCTCTTTGATTTCTAATTATATTTGAGCCTTCTCTCTGTTTTTCTTAGTCTGAATAAGGGTTTGTCAATTTTGTTTATCTTCTTAAAGAACCAGTTCTTAATTTCATTGATCCTGTCTGCTGTTTTCTTGGTTTTAGTTTCATTTATTTCTGCTCTAATTTTTATTATTTCTCTCCTGCTGACTTTGGCTTTTGTTCTGTTAGGTATAGTTTAAGATTGCTTATTTGAGACTTTTCTTATTTGTCAAGGTGGGCCTGTATTGCTGTGAGTTTTCCTTAGGACCACTTTTGCTGCGTTCCTTATGACTTGGTATGGTGTATTTTCATTTTCATTTGTCTCCAGCTATTTTTTTACTTCGCCATTAATTTTTTCAACAATCCATTGGTTGTTGAGTAGCGTGTTGTTTAGTCTCCACATATTTGTCACTTTCCCAGTTTTTTTTCTTGTAGTTGATTTCTAGTTTCGTAGCATTCTGGTCGGAAGAGATGCTTGTTATGATTTCAGTCTTCTTAAATTTATTAAGACTTGTCTTGTTTCCCAACATATGGTCCGTCTTTGAGAATGTTCCATGTGCAGTTGAGAAGAATGTGTATTCTGCTGTTTTTGGATGGCGTGTTCTATATATGTCTATTAAGTCCATCTGGTGTAGTTTTTCATTTGATTCTACTATTTCCTCATTGACTTTCTGTCTGGACAATCTATCCATTGATGTAAGTGTGGTGTTAAGGTCCTCTACTATTACTGTATTGCTGTTAATATCTCCTTTTAGGTCTGTTAATGGTTGCTTTATGCACTTTGGTGCTCCTGTATTAGGTGGATATATATTTATAAGTGTTATGTCCTCTTGGTGGAGTGTCCCTTTTATCATTATGTACTGCCCCTCTTTGTCTCTCATTTCCTCTTTTATCTTGAAGTCTACTTTGTCTGATATAAGTATGGCCACACCTCCTTTCTTTTGTTTACCATTAACTTGGAGTATTATCTTCCATCCCTTCACTCTGTGTTTGTCTTTAGAGCTGAGATGTGTTTCCTGGAGGCAGCGTATTGTTGGGTCTTGTTTTTTAGTCCAGCTACTCTGTGTTTTCTGATTGGAGAATTCAATCCATTTAGATTTAGAGTGATTATTGATAGGGTATAATGATGCCATTTTATCACTTGTTTTCTGACTTTTCTCTCTTTCCATTGTTTCTCATCCCATGTACTTTCGACTGCCAGTTCAGTTTGGTGGCTTTCTATGATGGTTTTCTCAGTTTTCTCTGTATTTATCATTTGTTTCTCTGTTCTGAGTTTTTGTTTAGTGGTTACCATGAGGTTTGTATAAAAGATCTCATATGTGAGATAGTCCATTTTCTGTTAGCCTCCTATTTCCTTAGTCTAAGCAGATTCCATCCCTTTTCTCTTCCCCATCTAAGTTATTGTTATCACAGCTTATTCCATTTTGTGTTGCGAGTTTGTGATTAAAATGAATATATTTATTCTTGATGTTTTCCTTCCATTTATCTTGAATATTATTATACTTAAGTGTTTGTTAATCTGTTCTGATAGAGAGTTGCAATTTTCTGATTTTGTCTGCCTGTTTATCTTTTTGCAAACCCTTTTTTTTTTTTTCCAGGTGTGAGGGCCTTCTTGATCATTTCTTGTAGGGTGGTCTTGTGGCAGTGAACTCCCTCAGCTTTTGTTTATCTGGGAAAGTTTTTATTTCCTCATTGAATCTGAAGGATATTTTCACTGGATAGAATATTCTCAGCTGAAAGTTTCTGTGTTTCAGAATTTTGAATATATCATTCTACTCATTCCCAGCCTGTAAGGTTTCTGCTGACAAATCTGCTGAAAGCCTCATAGGGGTTCCTTTGTAGGTTATTTTCTTCTGCCTTGCTGCCCTTAATATTTTTTCCTTGTCATTGATTTTTACCAGTTTTACTAATAAAGACCTTAGAGGCCAAGGTCTTTTTACCCTGATGTAATTAGAAGTTCTGTTAGCTTCTTTTACTTGTAATTCCAGCTCCTTCCCCAGGTTTGGGAAATTCTCAGCTATTATTTCTTTGAAGAAGCTCTCTGGTCCTTTCTCCCTCTCTCCTCCCTCTGGAATATATCTATAATGCTTATATTGCATTGCCTAATTGAGTCAGGTATTTCTCAGAGAATTTCTTTTCTTTATAAAGGTCTTAATTCTCTCTCCTCCTCCATCTGAAGCATTTCTATATTTCTGTTCTTTAAATTGCTAATTCCGTCCCCCATGACATCAGTTCTGTTATTTAAGAACTCCAGATTTTTTTATTTCATTCACTGTGTTCTACATCTCCAACACATCTGATTGTTTTTTCTCTATAGTTTCAATCTCTTTTGTGAAGAATTCCCTCTGTTTGTTAATTTTATTCCTGATTTCATTGAACTGTCTTTCTGAGTTCTTGTAACTTGTTGAGTTTTTTTGTGATAGCTATTTTGATTTCTCTGTCATTTAGCTTGTGAATTTCTGTGCCTTCAGGATTGACTTCTGGGTGTTTGTCTTTTTCCTTCTGGTCTGGAGTGTCCATATACCTTTTCACACTGTTTGATGGGGTGGATCTGTACCTTCACATAGTGATGGTATCTGGTGTCAGATTCCACTGGCTGCCACTGGGGTGGGGGCAGGAGCTGTGTGTTCTGAACCCGCCACAATCCCTCTCAGCTCTGCCTGTCTGAGCCTGCGCTACTCCTTCAGACCACAGTGGCCCTGTGGGCTCTCCCACTGAATGGGAAAGCGTTCATGTCAGGGCTCGGGGCTGCCATCTGCTCCCTAGTCCTGCTGAGACATGCCCCCCACTTTGGGGCCACAATGGTAGTGTGTTTGTTCATGGCAGCCAGGAACTCATTATCTTGGGTTTGCAGATCCGCCACCATCTCCTCCTAGGTCACACCAGCTCTTGTGCTTGGTAGGCAGGGCCTCCTCACTGGGTCTGAGCCTGAGCCACTCCTTGGGACCATGGCAGCACTGTGGGCTCTCCCACCAGACAGGAAAGCTATCACGTGGGGACTCGGGGCTGCAACCATCTGCTCCCACAGTCCCCACAAGGTGTGCTCTCCTCTTCAGGCCACAGTGGTACTATGAGCATTTGTGGTAGCCACGAACTTGTTTGCCTGGGTGTGCAGATCCACCACTGTCTCCTCCTAGGTAGCACCAGCCATTGTACTTGGTGGTTGGGGCCTCCCCACTGGGTTCAAGCCAGGGCCACTCCCTGGGGACTGTGGCCACACCGTGGCATCTCTCACTGGATGAGAAAGCAATCACATGGGGGCTCAGGGCTTGCCGTCGCCTGTTCCTGCAGTCATGTCGAGGTGCGCTCCCACCCTCGGGGCTGTAGTGGTGCTCTGGGTGTTCCAGCTGGGAGAGCAGTTGCACACATGCACAGGGCTGCTGGGGGGGTCAGAGAGTGCTCATGTATCTCCACCACCTTGGGAGTAGTCCATCCACCTTCAGATGTATAGCTGTGTGGGTCTCTCAGGCATCCTGTAATGCTGTGTGGGTATCCTCTGCTGATCAGTGAATGTCCATTTAGTTGTAGTTGGAAAAGGGAGAGAGATAAAGGGAGCAGCTCCCACTGCCATGTTGCTGATGTCACTCTCTGAATGTTTTTTAATACGCTTATCAATTTAAGCATTTAAGGACCACTCTATTAAAGTGAATTTATGTCTAAATGCATTTTGGTTTCTGCCAAGAAAGAACAGCAGTAGAACAAGTGAGAAGTTGGTACAACTAGATGTAGCTCACAGAAGCAAATTGAGGTGGAGAGTTGTGTTGCTGTTTTATGGTTTTGATAGAGCAATGTGTAGTCCTAGTTTAAAACAAGTCTGGATAAAAGTCAAGATTCGCACGTCATCCTTGCAAGTGTTTGAATCCAATTTTGAAGATGTGTATATGTATCTGGTATCATGGTGACCTCAGGCTCTGAAGAGTGACAATAAAAGCAAGTAACAGTGTCTTAATACCACTGCTTAGCTCTCTGATACCCTTTTGCTCTTCACATTTGAGGGGTTATCAGGGAACAATCCACTTTGACGTGTTCTAGTTAAAGCAATGACTAGGGGTAGGGTGGGTGATCCACTGCAAGGGCCTGTGAGGGGCACACCTGGCTTACCTGCTATACCTAGCACACTTGGCTAGGGGGCCTGTGAGGGTACACCTGACTCACCTGGTACACCTAATACACCTGGCTAGGGGTTCTATGAGGGTACACCTGCCTTACTTAGTATACCTTACACGCATAGCTTACATGGTACACCGAATACAACTGGCTAGGGGACTCAAGGCACATCTCGCTTACCTGGTACACCTAGCACACCTGAGTGGGTGGGGCTGTGAGGGCACACCTGACTTACCTGGCACACTTATGGTTCCCATTGCATAGGGTCTCTTAGCTAAGAAATGAATGTTTAAGCTGCGAAGTAAAAGGAGTAGCTCTGTGGAAACTTGGCAACACTTTGAGTGCTTTTGTGGCAGCCCACATATATTGTCCTTTCTGATGTATAATTAGTGTCCCAGTGGAGCTATTGGCTAGTGGAAGCTGGAGAAAGGGATGTCCTACAGTGTTATGCAGATTGGAGGTGAGGTGAGGTGAGGTGATCTGGGAAGTTGGCACTTCTTAGCTAGCCTGGGAATGCGAGTATCCTGGATGACAGCTGGTGGTGGCAGCAGGGCAGTGTCAAGGTGGGGGATCGAGCTTGGGGGTGGCACTTCCTGAAGGCAGAATGAGACTGAAGTGTTTGGCAACAGGGCTACAGAATTTTGAAACAGAGAGCAGGAGCATCTCCATCTCTGTTCTCAATCCAGTTTGTTTTTAGTCTCGGCAGGTAGAAAAATGATTGTTACCTGCAAAGTGAGGGAGCTAGATGAGGAAAGGGTGAATATGATTCTGGGCCACTCCGATAAAAGTGAGCAAATTCTGTAAATTATTGACTTGTGTTAGGTGTTATCCGTTGCTTCAGAATTGCTCTGCAGGAGACTAATAGAAGCTAGAACTCCTCAGCTGCTATTTCTCTTCTTCTCTTTTCCCATTATTCATCAAAGAAAGAGAAGCTTGAGAGATGTCACTGAGGTGGATGGCCATGGACCAGCCTTGGCCCTCAAGTGATGGGAATACACTCTGTTAGTAGGGGACAGAGCGGGGCCTCTGAGAGCACGGAGTCTTTAATTCTCGTTAAAAAGGATGTGTTCCCCTGTGGCTCTTTGTTACATACTCTTTTCTAGAATGGTTTATCAGAAAATATGACCCTCTCTTTATGCCCTTTCTCAGCAGCTGTTAACAGCATGATGAGTACAGTTGTGAAGCCTTTGTTTCCACCACTTTTCAGTTAGCTGAGCACCAGCAATCTTAGAGTTGAAATTGGGGCCATCTCCCTGGAACCAGCTTTCAGATGTTGAAGTCAATATAAATTTAGTAATATGGGAAACTTGTTACTAAAAGTACTCCATATTCAAGTCCGTTTTCTTTTTTCCTAACTCAGTTTTAGGATGCGGTCCTAGGGATCCCCCTGAGAGAAAGTTTGGCTGGATAGAGGGCAGTGATTGTGAATTTTCCAGATCCTTCTTGTGCATGCTGTTAAGGAAGCAGATAGGAAGTGTTAATGTAATGCTGAGCAACACAGAAATACTGAGTTTAAAATACGGTAAATATCTCACTAAAATTTCACATGAAAGTTACAGGTAAGGACCCTAGAATTCCCTAGTGGCTGAGTAAGGGATCTCTGAAAACCTGCTCCATAAAAGCATTGAGAACACTCGTAAAACCTATTAATATCAACTTTTTCAGAACTCTGGAAATCAGCTAAAGCCTTGGAACAATGTGAGGAATATTTGTTCAAGAAAAACAATGTGATCTCAGTAGGAACACTGAACCTTGTGGTGTTTTAACTTGTGCTACTCCCATCCCTCTTTGCCCCAGCTCCATTGTGGCCTTGAAAGCCAATAGCCTTGCAACTATGGTAGCTGCGAAAACCTGAAGTCTAGTAGCCACTGGATGGGGCAGAACAGAATTGGAGTTCCCCAAAAGGCCCACTCCCAAAGAAATGTCACCATTTGACCTGTCTAGCAGCTTGCTTACAAGCTGTATTCTTAGGGCTTGTCCTTATTTGACTTCACTTCAGAGCTCACTTTATATAAAGGGCCCTACTCACTGAGCATTTGTTGAAAACAATCAGTTGTGGTTGTTTAATCACAGCTGCCTGAGATGGTGTTGCTAGTTGCGGTGAAAAAGTAGTTGACCAAAAAATACTAGAAGAAAAACTTGGGAATGAAATGTCTCTTAGGGGCTTTGAAAAGCTCCAGCATGTTCCTGGAAATTTACAGGGCTCTGCACACAGCCAAGAAAGACCTGAAAGGCCCTACATTCTCGCTCCTAGCTAACCTTGAGGCTCTGTGCAAGCAGAAGTGAAGACTAAGGTAGAGTTATGCAGTATCTGTCAGAGCATTGAAGGCATGCCCCAGCACATACACACAAGCCCTCAGTAAAGGCTTGAAGATGTATTAATTCAAGGGATTTAAGGACATCTCTGTCCAGTCATTAGTGAATCATTAAGTTAGCTAAGCAGACTCTCCAGTGGCCACATCTGACAAAAAAAATATGAACTTTGCAGAATTAGCTCAGGGAAATCACTAAATAAAAGCTACAACAAGCCCTGGGATCTTCAGCAACAAATCTGGAATCTGATTTTCAGGATTGACACATTGTTTAAAATGTCCAGTTTTCAACAGGAAATTACAAGACATCCAAAGAAAACAGGAAAACACTTGCTAGAAACTGTCCTTGAGGAAGCCCAGGATGTGGACGTGCTACACAGAACTTAAATCAGCCATGATAGATGCAGTCAAAGAATGGTAGAATGAAAGTGTGGAATGATGTATCATCAAATAGAGAATGTGGATAAAGAAGTAGAGATTAAAAAGAAAGAACCAAATAGAAATTCTGGAGTTGAAAAGTATAGTAACGGAGAAGAAAGACTTACTAGAGGGACTCGAGAGCAGATTTGCATGGGCAGCAGAAGAAATCGGTGAATTTGAAGATAGTTCAATTGAGATTATCCAGTCTGAGGAACAAAGAGAAAAGAATAGAAATATGAATGGAACCTTAAAGACCTGTAACATCATCAAGCAGCCAATATACCCATAATGGGAATCCCAGAAGAAGAGGAGAGAGATAAAGGGACAGAAAGAAAGTATGCTATGAAGAGTCGTGTGCCAATAAATTAGATAACCTAGATGAAGGAAATTTACACATTTTTATAAAGACACAAATGACCATAATTGACCCAAGAAGAATTTGAAAATCTGACTAGACCAATAACAGGAGATTGAATTAGTAATGAAAAAACTTCCCCAAGGGGCCGGCCTCGTGGCCGAGTGGTTACTTTCGTGTGCTCTGCATCGGCGGTCCAGGGTTTTGCTGGTTCGGATCCTGGGCGTGGACATGCTACCGCTCCTCAGGCCATGCTGAGGTGGCATCCCACATGCCACAACTAGAAGGACCACAACTAAGAATATACAACTTTGTACAGTGGGGCTTTGGGCAGAAAAAGGAAATAAATAAAATCTTTAAAAACAAACAAACTTTCCCAAAAGAAACACCCAGGTCCAGATGGCTTATTGGGTAAATTCACTAGGTGAATTCTACCAAATATTTAAGGAAGAATTAATGTGAATTATTAAATATGAATTATAACCACAAAATCTTTGAAAAAATAGAAGAGGCATCAATTCCCGGTTCATTCTATGAAGCCACTATTAACCTGATACCAAAACCGGACAAAGACATCACAAGAAAACTACAGACCAGTACCCCTTATGAATATAGATGCACCAACCCTCAGTATAATATTAATAAACTGAACCCAGCAACATATAAAAAGGATTGTATATGATGATCAAGTGGAATTTATCCCAGGAATGGATACTTGATTTACCATTCAAAAATCTATCAATGTAGTTTACCATATTAGCAAAAGATAAAAACCACACAGTCATCTGAATAGATGCAAAGAGAGCGTTTGACAGAAGTCAACATCTTCTCAGGATAAATAACAAACTAGGAATAGTGAGAAACTCAGAATTTGGTAAGGCTACTCTGAAAAACCTACAGCTAACATCACATTTAATGGTGAACAACTGCATATTTTCTCGTAAGATCATGAGCAAGACAAGGATGGCCATTCTCATCACCTCTGTTCAAGGTTGTATTGGAGATTCCTAGCCAGGACAACTAGTCAAGAAAAGAAGACATTGAGTTTGGAAAGGAAGAAGTAAAACTCTCTCTAGTCACAGATGACATGATCTTGTATATAGAAAATCCTAAGGCATCCACAAAAAACAACTTGAACTAATGATAATATTAGTTGATCTACACGTCCAGTGCAATACTTACAAAGTCCGATCTGGCTTTTTTGTAGAAATTGACAAGCTGACACTAAGGTTCACATGGAAGTGCAAGGGACTCAGAATAGCCAAAACAATCTTGAAAAAGAACATATTTGGAGAACACACAACTTTCAACTTAAAAAGTTACTACAAAGCTACAGTATAGCCACATTGATCAATGGAATAGAATTGAGAGTCCAGAAATAAATCCTTACATTTAGGATCTATTGTTTTTTGACAAGAGTGCATAGGACATGAATGGATAAACAAATATGATCTATCCATACAATGGAATATTATCCAGCCATTAAAGAATAAAGGTCAGATAAATAGAACAGTGTGGTTGAACATTTCAGTGGATGAGCACTGAAAACATTTTAGTAGGTGAAAGAAGCCAGGCGCTAAAGGCCACACATTTATTTGAAAAGAGTAGACAAATCCTTAGAGACAGATGGTAGCTCATTGTTTCCCGGAGGTTGGTGAGAGGGGAGGAGTAGGTTGTGACTGTCATGGGTATAGAGTTTCTTTTGGGGTGATGAAAATTTTCTGCGATTATTTAATGGTGATAGATGCGCAGCTTTGTGAATGTATTAAAAATCAATTGTATACTTTAAAAGGGCAAACTTTATGGTACATGAATTAAATGTCAATAAAACTGTTTTTTAAAATAATATATGGATAAGGGCACATCCAGATACAACTAAGCTATTAGGAAACAGTGCATTAGGCTTCAGTATCTGGCTTGTGCAGACTTCGGGCATTTTGTGTATAATTCTTAAATCTGCATCTCGTTTTCCCTGTCCACGCTACTGCCCTGGCAGAGTCTGCTTCCCTCTCCCTGGATTGAGGGAGCAGCGTGGCAGTCTTTCTCCATTCCTAGTTAAGAGGGCCATATGGGCCACTAGCATGTGAGCCTAAGCTTTCATCAGTGTTGGACACATCAAATGTTTTTCCCCATTCTCACTACTTGTACCTTGTCATTTTGCTCTTCCCAAAATCATGCTGAGAAAAAAAATTTATGTAGCACAATGAGGAAGAAAGCTGTAGACATGATCTTGGGCAATTTGAGGTTATTAAAAAGCATCTGCCTGATGGATGGTATGAGACAACAATGTTGAGCAAATAATTATACAGTAAGCAAGGATAATTTGTTCTAAAGAATAAAACAAATTCTCATCCTCTGCTAGTTAACCTGAGATAAGAAATGGTGCTGCATTTGAAGACAAGGAGACGAAGGCCAAATGACAGGGACATAGAAGAGAAGATAGACGTCCAGCCAGTGTTGGCTGTAAATGTTTCAGTATGTAACAAATGATTGGCTCAGAGTAAGGGGATGCTAGGAAATATGAAGGGGGGAGGGAGAGGGAGACCTCTCCATAGGTGTAGTTGGAAGGACAAACAGTTGTTAGGACATAATAATAAACCTGTATATACAGTTGCCCCTCTGTATCCGCAGGGGATTGGTTCCAAGACCCTCCCTCGTATACCAAAATCCACGGATGCTCAAGTCCCGTATATAAAATAGTGTACTATTTGCATATCACCTACATGCATCCTCCTATATATTTTAAATTATTTCTAGATCACTTATAGTAACTAATACAGTGTAAATGCTATGTAAATAGTTGTTATACTGTATTGTTTAGGGAGTAATGACAAGAAAAAAGTCTGTTCAGTACAGATGCAACCATCGTAGGCCTTATATTGGCGATTGGTTGAATCTGTGGATGTGGAACACAAGGGTATGGAGAGCCAGACTGTATTTCATATGCTTTCCATGTGCACTTGAGAAGAATATATTTTGTTGCTTTTGGGTGGAATGTTCTGTGTCTTTTAAGTCCATCTCATCTAACATGTCATTTAAGGCCACGTTTCCTTATTGATTGTCTGTCTGGATGATCTATCCATTAATGCAAGTGGGGTATTAAAGACCCCACTGTTGCTGTATTACTGTCTATTTCTCTCTTTAGGTCTGTTAATATTTGCTTTATATATTTAAGTGCTCCTGTGTTGGGTGCATAAATATTTATAAATCTTATATCCTCTTGTTGGATTGATCCGTTTATCTTTATTGTAATGACCTTCTTTATCTCTCAAATGCTTTCTATTATGGACTTATCTTACCCATCATTCTCTTAGGAGGGAGTATGCTTTGCACAGATCCAGTTTATGAAACGGTTTTAGGACCAGAGAACATCATAGTAGCAGGGATTTCCTGTACTAGAGAGCAAAAGAGAAGTGAAAAGTAGGAGACTCCAGGAGGTGGTTTGAAGAATTTTTTTTTCTGAGGTAGCTGGAGATCACGTATTTTGTTACTTATTTTCCTCTGATCTAGCCGCACAAAGTAATCATTAAATTGGCACACAGCGCTGTGGAAAGTAACCACTGCTGACATTAAGGGAAATGATTATGCAATTTGATAAACACAGTGCACTAGATTACTAAAGAATATTTCCCTTGATTGCACCAAGTGCTGTTCAGTGGAAACATTACCTGTCCATTTTTTTGTGGTCAGGATTTTTGATAAGCTGAGAAGCCCACAAATATGTGAGCTGAAGGTGGTGCATTTTGAGATGGAGCCAGACTGGCATGGTGCTAGTAATTTGAGTTGTATAAACTGCAGTGTGGGGAGACAGAGTTGGTAGCTAGTGTCATATGAAGAGCAAACCCTTAACTTTTATTCTCAATATATAATAGGACACTCTCCTTTCTAAGATTAGGCACAGTAAAGGATAAAAAAAAAAAACTTGAGTAGCCTGTGGAGAACTCTGCCTCAGCTTGGGACTATTAACAAGAAAAACTAAAATAAAGTTAGGCAAGGTGGTAAATTTTGTTTTATTTTAATGGAATATTAAGATATAAAGCAAGAGGTTGCAGGGCCACAGAGGGAAAAGGGCCAGCAGACTTTTTAAAAATCCTGTTTGAGGTTTGGATCCATTTTCTTGCACTTCTTTAGTTACCTTTACATAATGGGTAAATTGAGAGGTGAGATAAAGCCTCTGTCTTTCAACCAAGAGTTGGACTCACTCTACTGCAGGGGTTTTCAAATCCGGCTGATCATCAGAAGTGTTCCAGCTGCCTCCAACATTTTATTATGAAAAACTTCAATCCTACAGAAAAGTTGAGAGAATGTGCAGTGAACACCTCCCACCTACATGCTACAATTAAGATGTTACTGTCTTTGCTTTATCACCTGTTTATCCCCTCTAGCCATCCGTCTTCTTTTTGGATAGGTTTCAAAGTACGTGATAGATATCAGTGCACTTCAGCTGTACACACTGAGTGTGCATGTCATTAAGTAAAGTTCAATATTTGCTTATGGGTCACTTCCAGGAATTTGTTTGAAGATTAAATTCCCAGGCGTCATCAGAGAGCTGCTGATTTAGAAAGGTGGGGCAAGCCCGGGAATCTGTACTTAGAAAAACTCCCAGGTGTTTCGCATGGTGAACCAGGCTTGGAATCCTCTGCTCCAGGGAACGCTTCTGGGTTACTTCGTGGGTAACCCTCACGTAAAACACGATGCTGGGTTATTATTGCCCTTGTCCTGATCACAGAGCTCCATTTTGGGCTTCCTTGGACACTTTTGCTTAAGATAGTGGTTCTCAACTAGGGGCAGTTTTGCTCACCAGGAGACACTAGGCAGTGTTTGTAGATGTTTTGATTGTCTACCTGAGATGGGGTAGCTACGAGCATCTGGTGGGTAGAGGCCAGGGATGCTGCTAAACATCCTGTGGTTCACACGACAGCCCTCCACAACAGGGAGGTATCTGGACTGAAATATTAATAGTGCTGAGGTTGAGCAGCTTTTTTGTTTGTTTGTTTGTTTTTGCCTAAAAAGAAATGAAAACATGAAATGGATTTTTAAGAGTTGGGTGGGGACCGTTAGTCATCATCTCATCAATACCTACCTGGTCTCCACCAAATTAAGATTTATGCTCCAGAAAGTTCCTAATTTAAAATAAACTGATTTCCAAAAGCTTGTTAGAAGCTCAGTTATTTTAAACTTTGAGTGAATTTGCCAGAAAGTGGTGCCTCCTGTGGCTTTTAATGTATTTAAAAATATCAAATAATAGAGAACAATAGAAAACAGTGCTTGGGATTACAGTAATTAACATAAAGCAAAACTGTTTTGCAGGTGCGGTGTTGCAGTCCTGTCGTGCGGGTAGACAGGGATGTGATGAGGTGGGGGGAGGGGGGCTGGGAGGGGGCATCTCAGTAGTTCCAGGGCTGTAGAGCTTGATGGGGCCGGCCGTTCTTCGCAGTCTCATTTGACTCCACAGTGAACGGCTTTCCTGGCTGTTGATGAAGATGCACTTCTAGTATTGCTCTGACTACTTATCTGCATTTTACTGGTCTTTAAGAGAGCAAAATGTAAAACAGAACAGAAAGAGGGCTGAAAGAAAAGGGGAGAGATCTTTTCTTGAGGTGACAACAGCAGGGGCAGGTGGGAGACAGGGCTCACGTTGACCCCCTGTGAAAGAGGAGGAAGATGAAGGTGCAAGAGAGAGATTGAGTGAGGCCATTCCTTGCTACGTTGGTTTCAGGGACCTGAGACAATATGGTGGGACTAAAAAGATGCCTGCATTGGGTGGAGCTGCACTTAATCTCTGGATGGGTCAGTTCATTTCACCACTTCACATCTGCTCTTAAGGAACAGCAATAACTTACGTGGCTGTTGGAAGATTAAATGAGATTATGAATGGGTTCAAAAGCTAGAAGGTCTTCTTGTTACTTCTGGGTGGAGGAAGCAGTTGGTGCCGTGTGTGGCACTGTGCCAAGACTCCTGTACCTGCAAGGTGTGTATAAAGTATAACTGCGTAACTCGGTTCGAATAACCTGCTGGTTATGCCACAGGTATGGTGACCAAGTAATTTCCTTTGGAGTCTTGGCTCAGCTCTGGGGTTTAAAAATAATGCATACTTGGGCAAGTCACTTAATGTCTCTCATTTTAATTTCCTTCATTTTTTCATGTGTAAAATGGAACTTCTTGAATGATCCTAAAGATCCATTCATCTTTTTGTTTTTTGGCGAGGAAGACTTCGCTCTGAGCTAACATCTGTTGCCAATCTTTCTCTTTTTTTTTGCTTGAGAGAGACTAGCCCTGAGCTAACATCTGTGCCTGTCTTCCTCTATTTTGTATGTGGGTTACTGCCACAGCATGGCTGATGAATGGTATAGGTCTGCACCTGGGATACAAACTGGCGAACCCAAGCTGCTGAAGCTGAGTGCTCTGGACTTAACCACTATGCATGGGGCTGGCTCAAGATCCATTCATCTTTAGCATTCTTCTGACGTTGAGCTTTCTGGAAGAAAGGCTTCTGGGGAACCATAATGGCAGTCATGATAAGCATGGTAATAGATGGCAGTGTGCATACTACTCTCATTTATTTAACAAACGCAGAGCACTCACTGTGTTCCAGGCTCTGTCCTTGGGACTTTAATCATTTTTAATTTTCATCACACCCTATAAGATAAGTACTATTATTCACATTCTGTAGATTAGGAAACCAGGGCTCAAAGAAGTTTGCGATTTGCTCCTAGTCGCAGCTAGGAAGTGGCAGACCTGGATGGGAGGCATGTAGGCGGTGGCCGCTGGGATCTTAACCAGGTGGCCACCTCCCCTGCCTGAGGTCCTTGAGAAGGCTGCATGGAGCCCCGTGGAGCTGTGGAGTTGGGGGCCCTTGTGAGCTTCAGGGACAAGGGTTGATGGGGTACCATGTGTACAATTTGAGGAGTCGTCGTGCTATGGGTGGGGTTATGGAAGTTACTGGTTTTTTCTATTTTAAGTGGCCTGAGGTGTGAGTATATAAATACTGAGAGAATGTGTCGGTGCAGAGGGTGAAGGGGCAATGAGGCGGGCCCTGGGAAGTGGGAGGGGATGGGCTCCACTGCTCATGGAGGGGGATTCCCTGAGGTGGGGAGCTCACCTAGACGCCTGGCTCCAGCGTGTGGACCGTTGTTTCAGATGAGCAGCATTTCACTCAGGTTTCAGAGTTCTGGTAAAAGCTTTGGCTTTGACATATATATAACCTTTGAGGTTTTTGGTTCTTGCAATGTTGGATAAACTGAAGCTTGTGGGTTTGATAGAGAGAGTAAAGTGAGATTGTTTCTGTTTGCTCTCCCTATTCCCCTAGAGTCATTTTTGGTCTGGAAAAGTGAGAAGCTATATATCCATTAGTTCAAGCCACCTCATGGATCATTTGTGGAAGAAAATTATTATGGGGAAAACATCCATTGCTCTAGAGAGCAGAGAGCCTGGTGGGGGAGACCAGGAAGACGTTCTTCATTCCTGTACCTGCTCCTGATTTTGGAAGGAATCCCTGAGTGTTGACAGGAGTGGCCACACTTGGCTGCTATAGAGACAGACGGTTTGTTTTGTTTTGTTTTGTTAACCGTCAAGTATAAACAAGCAAGCAAGAAAAAGAAAACAGTCATTTACCAGTAGTGAGCATTGGAGCTTGGCCACTGCCCCAGGCTAGCTAACTTGTGTGAGGTGTGACAGAAAGTTCTGCTCGTGGCTGGCTTGCCCTGTTGGTGGAGACCAGAGGCAACGGTTCTTTTCCCTGACCAGCCTCTGCCAGGAAGAGAGAGCAACAGTCCCATAGAGCAGTCTCTCAAGGCTTTAAGAAAAACAGCCTTCCTCAGGGGGGTAGGGAGAGGTAAGGTCGGTGCCAGAGACACGTGAGCAGCCAACTCCTGAGCGTTAGAACTCCAGGACTGTGAAGTTGTCTGGGTCTTTAGAGCTCCTGTATGATGATATCACCATGACATTGTTCTCTCCTGCTTTCAGTGAGTAACAAGCTTGTCGTATTTCAGCTACGTTGTGAGTTAAATAGACGTTTGTGGGCTAGTTTGGAAACTCGTTAGTGTTTGGGGAAACGCATTCCAAGTTTCCAATAACTAGCTTACAGATGCGATTTTGGAACACAACAGTGTTTTTAAGCAGGGGATTTATTGTTATTTGTTCAAAAGGGTGTTTGAACGCCTGTGGAAGTCTCGATGCTGGAATGAACTGAGTCAAAACAAAATAAAACACATAAATAAACCATCCTGTCTTCCCCCACCCCTGATGTGGGCTACAACCGTTGTTCATTTTCCTTTTCTAATCTTACTTCTGAACCTGGGTGGTGCAGGTTGAATCTGTGTACCTGCCTCAGAGTACTTACCTTAATTATTAGAGAAACAATTAAGAGTTGGCTGACTGTGCTGAACTTGCTGCCTTTTCTAGGCAATTTCTCCCTAGCAAATGTTTTGCATAGAATTCAAATTGCCTGTTTCCCCAGTGACACCTTCCTTATAGTCTGCGGTAACTACCTAATCTAATCATCCCTCCTTGTATTTGACAGGCTGTTTATATTTTAGAGTGAAATAATGCATCTCTTTCATTTTAGAAAGGAATGGTACAGAAAATGGTTACAACCCAAGACTAAATGTGCAACTCGAAATCCCAGCTATTTGTTTATCTAGACTTTGAAAAATGGCTTTAGTTTTAGCACGGGAAATGTACTGTGTTCGTAATTTATTGATTTCCTTCCGTATCTTGGTATCGTACACTCCATTGTTTTTTCTTGGTCTGCTATATTGTGCTTTTCTTACTTTTTGGTCATATTTGCTCTGTTACGTGGTGACATGTCATATGGGGGACATAGGACTTTTCCAAGAGTTGCTGGTGCAAACTGATCTTTGTTGAAGAGGCAAGAGATGCTTTGTAAAATACCAGTTGGTGTTTTCGTGGAGGGGGCGTTTGGAACCTGGAATTTTTGCCCATGTCTAAAAGCCCTTAACATCACAGCAGGAACAGTAATAATTCTGTGTCACAGAAGAGTAAGTGGAATCATTTTCAAGTTTAAGGATTGGTTAATAATGCATTTAAGTGTACATAGTAAGTGTCTATTAAGTGTATATAATAATTTAGTAGTAGTATGTGCAAAAGTTTTGTGAAATGTAATGATTTAAATTGTGATGATTCCTGCCTTCAAGAGCGTACCTTAAATATTTTGGGGCTTTTTACTGTGAAATATAATACAAGGAAAAGTGCACAAAACAGAACTACCCAGCTCTTCAGTACCATGGTGACCCCATCTGCACACTGCCTGCCCTCCTGTCATCTCTGTTCCCCTCAACTGCTTTGTTCCTAAGCTTTCAGATTTAAAGAGAAATTCCAGTTCTTAAACTTTCTCATACTTTCAGGGGATATGTGCTCATAGCTGGAAATGTGAGGGGAAAAAGAAAAAAAATCATAAATAACCCAACCAGAGCCAATTGATGTTAACATTTTTAATGCTTCTATTTGTTTTCTAATGAGTTTTCTTATACACATTGAGATGGTACTGTTGATGTAGTGTTTATAGACTTGTGTGTGAGGAAGATTGGCCCTGAGCTAACATCTGTGCCAATCTTCCTCTATTTTATGTGGGATGCTGCCATGGCATGGCTTAATGAGCTGTGCTAGGTCCGTGCCTGGGGTCCCAACCTGCGAACCCTGGGCTGCCAAAGTGGAGCACGTGAACTTAACCACTATGCCACAGGGTGGCCCCCCGACTTTTTAATTTATAAAATAAGCATTACTCTTTTTTAAAAAAAATTTTTAGTAAGCATGATAAATCATTGTAAAATATTCTATTATGTGGATCTTCTCTTATTGTCTGTTACACGTGCCTGAACTCTGCTTGTTTCTGCTGTTTCCCATGTTACAGGTAGGCTGTGGGAAGCATTTTTGTTCATCATGATTTTTCCTTTTAAATGTCCTTTAGTACTGGTAAAAGTTACCTTTTAAAAATATGTCATGAAATAATTACAAATAAAATAATGTCTGGAAAACAAATAAATATCCTTTACTATCAATTTCTCTTAATGAGTCAAAGAGCATATACATTTTTAGGTTCTAATTTCTAGGTAGAAGGTAAGTAGTGCACACTAGATTAAGATTTATAGTGTGGGGAGGGCATCTGTTTTAACTGAATATGCAGATGTAGCATGGTGCCTTAATATAGTAGATGCTTAATAAATGTTTAATGACTGAACAAACGTAAAAAGACAGTGATCACAAAGAAGGGTCCAATTAGTGGTATATACAGGAAGTGCTGCAGTGCTTCATAATAGTTAAGATAATCGTTAATGCTTATTATATAGCAAATGTTAAATAATTAATTATTCTGTGCTGCTCTGCAGATGGGCTGCAGAGGGAAGAGGCAGAAAGGAGGGAGACGAATGTGCAAGATGATGAGGCAGACGGAGCGAAAGTGCGGGGATTGGAGGCCTTGCAAAGGTCCAGAACTGAGGAGTCGGAGATGACTTCAGAGTTCTGAACCTCGGCTCTTGCAAACGTGAATCATGTACAATAGGGGAATTAGGTAAATGAAAATATAGGGCCCATTGTTGATAGGTATGGAAAATGTTATTGATACTCTAGTGTGTTGTCTTTATTTGAAAGTAAAAAGGTATGACAGCTTTCATAGCTTTCTTCCAAGCTGAATCTTTGCAAACAATCTGTTTTTTCCCCCCAGTTAAAAAAGGAATCTTTTATTTTACACTAATTAACCACAGATTTTCCTAAGAATTTTCAGAAACTTGACCCTAGGGTTTGGATGGAGATTAACAATCATTTGCATTAGTTGGTGTTGTCAAGTTTAGCAGATTTTACAGTTGGTTCCTTCACACGGGATGGTTAGGATTCTTGCTACTTGTTTTGGATTTTACCCTGTTTATAACCATCGTAGCATGGGAGCGTACTCCTTGGTTTGGGTAAATTTTGCTTGTAGATATTGAGTGTTGAGCTGTTGAATTTCATCTAGACTTTATTTTGACTTTTAATCCTTTGAAACGCTTGACTCTAGCTTCATTGGGCACTGTATAACATTCGTCATTCAGAGGCTTGTCAGGGAATAGAGCCTTGAATGGACAGCTCTCCAGCTAATTTAAAGCTCCCTCAGTTGCAGAACAGTGTGTAAAATGAAACACCTGTTGTGTCAGAAGGGAGAATATAAAATGAGATTTTCATATTTGCCTGTATCTGCAAAGAGAAACTTTGGAAGGATTCCCAAGAAACCCAGCAGCAGTGGTGCCCTGTGCTGGTTTGTGTGTTTTTTGTGGGGAGAGGGGAGTGCTGGCAGGATGGGGGTCAGGGTGAGAGAGGGTTGTTTTCAGTGTATTTATTTTTTTGAGCTATATGAATGTATTACTCATTTAGGAAAAGAATTTCACTTTCTAAAAATGTTAGGGGAAAACTCTCGAATCCTTGGTTGTTAGCCTTTTTTTCCCCTTCCATATCACAAAAGACAGATGGTCACACGCCTGATAGATTTTAAGTATAACCAGACTTTCTACGAACTGGCTTACTTGATTTTACTCATTTCAAATCCAAAAGGCATTTTGAACCCAAGGGAATTAGAGGAAAAACCTTCACTCCATGTTTTGGGGAAAAAGTGTATTATTAATATGTTAGTTATCTAATGCCAGGTAAGCTCAATTTAGCATCTTAAAACAATAGACACCTGTTGTGTCATACAGTCAGCCTTCCTTTTCTGTAAAAGTTAGCCTCTGTTTCCAGCTGAGTAGATTTGTCAGCTTCTTGCCACAAGAATTATATTCTATATTATCTCTGTGCCTTTCAATGCAAGCTGATGTTTCTGCTAGTAGAATTCTATAAAGATGTTGTGGATGCCCTCTGAATCTTATTGGAGTTCACTTTATTAGACGCAGGCCTCACCCACAGATCTAGAGATAAGCTTTCGTCTACTTTGGGCTTCGCTGAGACCGCTGAGGGACAACACCCTCACTTCTCAGCAGCCTTGGTGTTTGCCTGGCTCTCTGAGCACTGCCTCAGTATTGTTCTGAGTTATTAAAGACTTTATAGTTGGCACATTCAACAACGTGCCTGGACATCTCTTTAGCTGGATCACCTGTTTCATTAGATTACAGCAGGCAACAGGGTTGCTAAACTTTCTGTCACTAAACAGCAAGGATTCTCTTTGCTACAGCTTCTAATAACATTTCCCTCACTTTACACTGTCACTCAGCCTCCTGAAAGACCATCAGGGTTCTGCTGAGCTTTCTCAGGACTCTTCAGGCTTTTGCTAACATTCTCTGAGTCCTTCCAACTTCTCCCTACTGCCGGGTTCCAAAGCCGCTCACACATTTTAGGTTTTTATTACAGCAGCACGCTAATTCCAGTTGCCAAAATCTGTATTAGTTATTTATTACTGCAGTACAAATTAGTCCCAAACTCAGTGCCTTAAAACAGTGGACGTGATTATTTCACACAGTTTCTGCAGGTCCGCGGGGTCCTGGAGTGGCTCAGCTGGTGATTGCAGCTCTCCTGAGGTTGTAGTCCGTACATCAGCCATGCTGGAGTCATCTGAAGGCTTGAATGCGGCTGGAGTACCTGCTTCTAGGTTGCCTCCATCACCAGCCTGGCAAGTTAGTGCTTGTTGGCAGGAAGCCTCAGTTTCTTGCCATGTAGACCTCTCAGTAGGATTGCTTGAATGTCTTCACTGCATGGCAGAGAGCTTTCCTCAGAATGTGCGTTGCAAGAGAGCCAGGTTTTAAAGCTGTGGTGCCTTTTATGACCTAATCTCTGAAGTCACGCTCTGTCCTTTCCACAGTATCCTATTGGTTATAGATCAGTGCTGCTTATTGTGGGAAGTGACCACTGTCACAAGGGTATGAATTCAGGAGGTGAGAATTCACCTCCCCATCAGGGAGACTGGCTAACACAGTTTCTATGAAATTGAGTGATACACCTTGGCTTATTGTGGCCTGCTGGTGAGAATAGCTTGTCTTAAAGACAGGGCATCTAATGTCTATAATGTTAAGTGGATCGCTATTTTGTTACCATTTGATGCCTGTTTGCAAAGCCCCTCTTAGAATAGGCTTCACCAGGTTGAAGTTTAATGTTACTGATATGCCCTCAGCCTTTATCAATGGATGCCACGTGAAGGAACCCTGTGAACTTCATTATTGCATTTTGTGTAAATGCAACTGGGGGCATTGTTTATTTTATTACTTGGTGTCCATTTTGTAATTCTTTTTGAGGAAGATTGGCCCTGAGCTAACATTGCCACCAATCCTCTTCTTTTTGCTGAGGAAGATTGGCCCTGAGCTGACATCGTGCCCATCTTCCTAATACTTTATATATGGGACGCCTGCCACATCATGGCTTGACAAGTGGTGCGTAGCTCTGTGCCCAGGATCCGAACTGGTGAACCCCGGGCCGCTGAAGCGGAGCGTGTGAACTTAACTGTTAGACCACTGGGCTGGCCCCCCAATTTTATAATTTTTTAGAGAAATGTTTTTCCTTAGAAATCAATGTAAGCAAAAGCTTGCTTTCCATTGTTGCCCTGGCTGTGAGGAAGTTCAAAGTGAAATCTGTTCAACTATGGTAATTATGTTGCTGACTGGCATATTTCTGTTTTCTGTTACTTAATATTTTGCTATGAGATGTTCCAATTTATTTGTGGGAATAAAAGCCAGATATTCTTGAATTCAACAAATATTTATTGAACTCCACTTGCTTGCTAGACTCTGTTCCACGTGCCTTGCACACAGAAGTGTGCAAACAGATGAGGCCGCACTGTTGTACAGCTCACCGTGTAGTAATAAGAAAATACATTAACCTTTGCTCCAGTATGTGAGAGATTTGGCCTCAGAGAATGCCTAATTGGTATATATTGCCTTCTTATCCATTCAGGTTTTGTTTCATATTCTAGAGTTCATGGAAAAAAAATGTCTGGAGAAAATGTAACTAATCGGAATTATTGATTTTGGAGAAAGCTTTTGGAAGTGGCTGATGGGTGTTGAATAAGATGGTGTGATGTTTAAAATCTTGACGTTTGCATCTTAGGAGGCCCCACGTTCAGATAGTTTGCAGTACATCTCAGAAAGGTGAATGGGAGACACGAGATCCTTTGAGAACAAGAGCTCCCACTAAGAGATGCTAGCCTTTTGGACGAGACTATCAAACCCGTGGGTGTTGGTGCTCGTTCTTGGGCGTCACTCTGACCACCCTCTTAGCATCGCCTTTCATTTCTCCTCCTCCTTTGAGGCTGTTTCTGCGTGGTGGTCGTTGCCCACAGCTCTCAAGGCAGATTGGTTGAGTGTATGTGAGTAGTTGAGGGGCCCAGTAGAACGTATGACTTGGCGTGTAAATTATTATGAGAGCTGGGAACCTAAGAGTCCTTGTCGCTGGATTGGGGGGTGTATTGAGCACAGCTGGTGGAACTTTCTCCTTTCTTTGGCACTGAACTCCTGTGAACTTTTGTTTGTTCCTTCTGTTTTTCTCTGGTGAATTACTGCTTCCCATCATGGTGATATTTTCCGGATAACACCTGTGATTTAGCTTACTGCATTTGCGATTTCTGACTTTGTCGCTTGTTCTCTCTGTAGAATTTTTTTTGTACAGAGGTACGTTGTTTAAAAAACAACCACCGAAAAGTACACTAATTCCCAGACTCACAGCTTGGATGAGAGACTGAAGATCTTGCTGTACAATGTCTAAGCAGGTATCCTCTCCTTTAAGCGTTTGTCTTGCTGATGCTTGTGTATCCCTGCAGACTGGGAACTCGCTACCTCCTGAAGCGCCTTATTCCATCCCTGGCACAGTAACATCTGTAAGAGATCTTTATTTTAAGGGATGTTGTGGGCTGAATTGTGTTCCTCCAAAAATTTCTATGTGAAAGCCCTAATCCTCAGTTCTTCAGAATGTGACTGTATTTGGAGATAGGGATGATGAAGTTAAAATGAGACCAGTAGGGTGGGCCCTAACCCAATCCTCTTCCCCAATAAAAAAAGGAAGGACACCAGGGTGATGCACAGAGGAAAGGCTCTGTGAGGACACAGAGAGAAGGCCGCCATCAGCAAGCCTCAGAGAGAGGCCTCAGGAGAAACCAAAACTGCTGACACCTTGATTTTGGACTTTCCAGCCTCCAGCACCGTGAGAAATAAATTCCTGTTGTTCAAGCCACCCAGTCTGTGGTGTTTTGTTATGGCGGCCTAGCAGACTAATACAAGGGGAAATCTGTCAACTTGTAGATTTTACACAGAAGCCTTATTCCTTCATGTGAGACAGGAGAGCCAGGTTGAGCCTGCGTCCACGTCACAGCCTTCCCCAGACCTTCCTGCTCCCCCAGACAGTTCTCCCCGTCGGAACGGGGCCCTTTACCGTCCTCACTCTTCTTCACTGACTAGCTACCACTTTGTAGCTTTCTTCAAGTGTGTTGGCCAGACTTTGGCTCAGTGAGGGAAGGTTCCAGAGCCTTCCAGTGCAGCAGAGTGGACAGAGCTGACACTTTGGAATCCCTTAGATTTTGAGTTCATTTGTACTTCTTTGCCCTTGGGCAAATTGCTGAGCCTTCTTGCACTTCCATTTCCTCATCTGTAAAATGAAGATGAAGTGAAATGAGTTAGTATGTGTCGGTTACCTGATGGGGACTGGTATGTGGTTGGTGCCCAGTGTAGAACGATAAGTCACTAATACCTATGCCGTTCACTGAGTCTTTTCTCTGTACCAGGCACTGTTGCTTAGGGCTTGACCCAGATTGACTCATTTAATCTTCACATGAGCCAGGGGTGTCAGTATTAGCTTTATCCCCATTTTACAAATGGGGCATTTCAGTTCTCACAGAGGTCCTGTAACTTGCCCATGCTTGTGCAGCTAGTAAAAGGAGGAGCCGGGATTTTCGTCTAACTAGAGGCCTCCAGGATCTGCTCCCTTAGCTGCTGTGCTGTGTTCTGATAACATACTGTGGTATGAGCTTTTGCCTTAAGGTAAATAAGCACGTAATAAGGCTGCAGAAACTCCTCTGGCAAACACATAACACTGTGGGCTTATAGAAGATTCAGGCCTCCTCAGGCCCCGGGAGCTGCGTTGCTTCCCAGCTGCCCCTACACCATTGTTTGTTTGGCTCCAAGTATGGGGTGTCACCTTCTTCCGTTAAATGTCATCTCTGGAACTCGTGATTCTGTCATTCCATGTTGTAGATGTTCTTTGTAGCTTTGTGTCAGCTCCACGTGTGACAAACAAGCCCTCTAAGAACTGAGTTAAAGATGTGGGTAAAAGGTGGGATGGCCCGAGGCAGAAGTTAGGGTGAGGGCTGGACTTGCCACCAGCGTCCTCCTTCCAGCTTTAGGTATCTTAATCTGGAGACTAGGTAAAGAGTGTTGGCGGCATAGGAGGTAAAAATGTGGACCCACCAGCTGAAGGTTTGTATGTACGGTGGATGCTAGGATCACATCACACAGGTGATTCAGATCTGTGTGTGGGGACTCTGGGGGCGGGATGGGAGGGGCTGTGTACAGAATGCCGGGAAGATTGCTGAGCATCTCTGATTTGGAATGAGAGGTAACAGTGAGCCTGGTGGCCACCACAGGCCAAGGCCTAGGGCACCCGAGGGGCAGAGCAGAAATCACGGTACTGAACGGGGCAGCTGAAGAGCAGTAGGCAGGAGGATTCTGATGAGGCGCTGATATGGAGAAGAGGAAAAAGGTACAAAAGCTTTATGAGGAATGCTGCTAAACTGCTTAGAATGAGTGGAGGTGGGCAGGAATTGCTGTTCATGTGCTGACTGCCAGCCACGTGGCACGGCACGGCACCAGATGTTATGGGGAGGCGGAGGCAACTAGAAGAGAACATTCTTGATCTAGAAGACCTTGCAGTTCATTTAAAAGCATAAAAGCAGTAACTCTTTAGATGGACGCAGTGCAAATCGCCAAAATGCCAGTTGATGTGGAATTTTGGAATTCACAGATTAAAAGCGTCCTCTGCCTGGTAGCAAAGGAATATCTCTGTATTCCCTGTTTTGAATGGTGTTTCATCAGTATGTGGTCAGATTCTGTTTTAAGGTAAATGGCGGGGGGTTTGTATTAAGAGTGTCGCTTAGGCAAAAGGACATTTCAGTGAAATGGAGATGGTAGTGGGTTTCTTTGTAGGTTGTGAGCCCTTGGGAACATGGGTTTTCCTGAATATAACAATTTTTTAATTTCATGGTGTCTAGCACGGTGCTTTCACATAAGAGTTTTTAGAGAAGTGTTTATTTCATGGTGTTCTTGAATAATGGCAAGATGTTTGGTAAGAAATACGTAAGACATTGTTACTCAGCTTTCCAATCTATTATAGTTGGTTAGTAATAACCTTTCGTAATTATCTTTGTCCCTTACACTAACCAGTATTTATGCAGCTTAGCAGGTTTTTCTTGAAAAGCAGGAAAAGCCAAAGAGAGTTATCTCTAGGCTGAGGAAAAAAAACTTACCACCCCACCCAAAATGAAACTGTATATGCTCAGGTCAGGACGACGTGTGTGTGTTCATTTTTCATGGCGAATAGTTCATTTGAAGAAATGTTCTTGTATAAAGAAGTGTTACAGTTGGTGGCGCTGCCCTCCTGTGGCACGTGCTTTCCTGTCATGTGATGATACAACGCAAAGGTCAAACATTGCACAACTTACGCTGGAGGAGAATTCTCTCGTCTACACTCCAAACACGATAACACTTTGACACTCTGAGGAAATTGTCTGCATTTTGTAGAAGAGCGATATACAAGACCTAATGTGGGTTAAAATTGGGGAAATCATACTATATGTTGTAAATGGGAGCCATTCTTTAAAATTTGCTGCAGGTCCGCCTGATGTTCGAGAAGGACTTGAAGTCGCGACCCAGGGCGCTTCTAGCACAGTTAAGGCTGTGGCAAAGTTTCCTGAAGCCTGACTCCCTTCTCGCCTCGTTTCTCTACACTGCCACAGGAAGAGGCAGATATGGCACAGATAGGACCTGAGTCACTCTCCACTTCCTGTAGAGTAAAGGTTCAGTTCCCTGGTGCGGCTTACAAGCCCTTCTCACCTGCAGTGTCTTGCATGCATACCTCTGGCCTCTCTGGCCCTACTGGATACCACTCCCATATTAGCTGGTACTCTTGAGCCTGTCATGTGCTCTGGCTATGTCCTCTACCTGGCATACCCCCATTCTTCCCTTGCTCGCCTGATAGACTAAGACTCATCCTTGGTCACACTTCAGGGCCCATCTTGCTATCCCCTTCTCCATGGACTCCACCCCTACAGAGTTGACTTTCTTCTTTGTGAGTGGGGTGCCAACATAAGGGATCACATGGTGGAAGGCCACTCTAGATAGGGTGGCGGGATCTTGGAGGGCCTTGGAAACCAGGCAGTAGGGGGCGTGAGTTTGAAGGCAGACCCTTCCCCTTTGAAGATGTCTTAGTTACATGTAAGGAACGTGTAGGCTTGTACAGCTTTCCTGCCTCTGCGTCTTCCGTGGATACCTCGAAAGAACACCTAAAAGAGAAATGGAAAGAAAGCATTTCCGGCTTCTTGGCCTGTGAGTTTAAAAACAAAGATTTGCTGGTGGTTTTTTATTTAGGTGTCACTGGGGCTCTCCTCACTCTTGTGTTGACAGATTAGAAGGATCCAGGTGTGTCACTAAGATTTCAGATGCCCGTTGATTGTATGTTTACATAGACTTGAACATTTTTCTAGATATTTTTACAAGTTAAGATGTTATGCGGTCATCATTATTTTATTCCTCATATTCTTCCTTTCCATCCAACGTGATGTCACTGACCTGAGTTCTCCATTCCCCAGGGGCTGGTTGTCCACTGGTATTTATTGAGCTATAAACTGTGTTTGGCCCCCAGGGCCCTGGAGCCACATAAAGAGGGCCACAGTTATTCAGCAAATTCTCACTAAATTTGCTTTCTCAGACAGGTATAAAGGCATGGATAATGGCCTAGTCCTGAAGGAGGGACCCATTAAGGGGAAGACATATTCGCTCCCTTGTCTGCACTCGCTCACTCACTGTTACCCTCTCACACCTGGCCACTGTCATACTCAGTGATTTATTCCCTCTCACTCAGTCTTGCTTCACTCACTGTCTTGCACACGTTTGTTCTCACGGAGCCCAAGGCAGCCTGGGGCTGTGCTTCCAGGAGAGAGGAAGGATCTGGCCCTGAAGGCAGAGCTGTGTTGTGAACCCGGCTTGTAGGTATTTGAAAAGTGAAAATGGTGCCATCCCGGTGGCACAGTGGTTAAATGCGCACGTTCCGCTTTGGCCGCCCTGGGTTCGCTGGTTTGGATCCTGGGTGCAGACACGGCACCGCTTGGCAAAAGCCATGCTGTGGTAGGCGTCCCACATATAAAGGAGAGGGAGATGGGCACGGATGTTAGCTCAGGGCCAGTCTTCCTCAGCAAAAAGAGGAGGATTGGCAGCAGTTAGCTCAGGGCTAATCTTCCTCAAAAAAAAAAAAAAACATTGAAAAGATGGGGAGCAGGTGTGGGTGGGAGAGCTAATCCCAGGCAGAGAGTGAAGCACAGGCACGGGTATGAAAGCCAGAAAGTGCCAGGGTCCCTGCAGAGAGTGGTGAATAATTGGATTTGCCCGACAGGGGGGGGGTGGGGGGGTGTGTGTGTATATGATGAGGCTTGTAGAGAAGGGTGGGACTGGCTTGCACATGGGCTCCCAGGGCTCAGGCTGGCCTGAAGGGCAGAAGGGGCAGGCCTAGGAGAGAATGTGTGGCAGGAGGCCTGCCAGTGACCACCTCTCAAAGTCAGACAGCATCCTCGCTGGTTTGGTTCCTGGGCATTGAGGCTGTGGGGCTTGAAATCCTCAGTTAGGGTCTGAACATCTCTGCAGGTTCCCTGTCATCATTTCCATTGTTTCTTCTGTTTCTGATTGTGAGCATTTCAAATATTTTTATTTGAGCATAAGATGAGGTGTGTGCCTTTATAGTTTAAATTCTGCCAGAAAGCTGTGACTTAGATGATTTTTAGAGTTTGAGACCTTAGGTTTTGGGAATGCCCAGTGTTTATCTTTTGGGGCTGCTTTTCCTGGGATGAGCTTCTTCCCATGGGACCTCTGGTGGAAGCTGATGTTAGCGTGTGGCTCTTAGTTTTTATGTATATTTTCATTCACAGGGATACTTTAGAGCCAATAGCTGTGTTTCTGAAAACATGGGAGGATTGTTGTTACATACAGAATCACTTTTTCAGGGTGTTTAGATGATAGAAGTCATTCTGTGGTTGTCCATATCTCAAACTGTTCCCCCTGGCTTTAGTGTAATTATAGATTCCACATTGTGGTGAGTTTTGTTTAAAACAAGGAGTGTCTGTGAGTTCAGAAACCAGCTCTGTGCTTCCACTTGCCGTAATGGGCTTTTCTTTTACAATGGAAAAATACAGTTGATCTGTCCTGAAGGCCCATAAATCATGGAATGTGGTGTGTTGGGATGCGAATTCTTTTCAGCCTTGCAAAATCCTTATCAACGCGTTAAATCGACATGTGGAAGAACAGCAGGTGGCAGTTAGAAATTTGGGATTTTTCTCTTCTACAGATTTCCTATTAGACATTTCTTCAGAACAGTAAGGTTGGTGCTTCATAAAATTTCAAATCAAACTGTGGCATCTCAAGAGGCAAAGCATTTAGAATTCTTCTTTAAATTCGCCCCCCCACACAAAAAAACAAAAAGTGAATGCACGATGACTGTTTTGTTCCCTAGACTTATGACATAGCCCTCCAGCTTTGTGGTTTTTTATTCCAATGGGAAGGAAATGAGACCCTTGTAGCTTACTGTCAGGAATAATATTTTAGTGCCAGCTCTGTGCTAACCGCTGTTTAGAACATGGAGAGAGCTTCTGAATCCTGGCCCAGGCCCGGCCTCACAAGCAGGCTCTGTTACACAGGGGCTGTTCCAGGTTAGGAGAAGCATTCCATTCCCACAATGGGTAAACAGAAAACCTAAAGGAAACACATTGTTAGTTGAACTGATACAGCACCAGGCCAAGCGCTCTGCTTTTCACTGGTCACTGGTGAAGGACATCGTAAACAAAAGGGTGAGAGCGCCAGTTCCATCCTCAGCTGTTTCTAGCTCAAGGGCAGAAATCCTCAATTCTTTATCTGGAGTATGTGACCTGTTATCTAAAGCCTGTTAGTAGAGCCTCAGGACCTTAACTTCTAAACAGACACACGCTGAGATCAGATATGCGGATGGTAACAGGAAGAGAAGAGTGGTTTCAGGTACTAACCTGGGTAGTTGCGTGCTGGTGGGGGTTCATGGGAAGCAGTTAGAGGCATTATACAAAGGACAGTATCAGAGAATGGCTTTCCCCCCCTAGTTTTATGCAGAAGATGGTGATACAATAAGGGGGAGGAATCTGGCAAATGGCAGGGTGCAGAGCCGTGAGGAGCCAAGAGAGTTCCTGGGTCAGGTCAGGGCCGAGCAGAGGAGGACTGAAAAGGGAACTTTCTCACGGGGCTGAGTGATTTTGGAATGGCTCATGGCTCATGGTTCATGGGATGGGCCAGCAGTGAGAGACAGTTGTGGGGGTTAGATGGTGTTGCTCCGTCCTGCAGGAGTGGGAAGACTGAAGTAGTGCCATGCACACATTGACAGCATGTACACGTTGCTCCAGGGATGGCAGATGTCACTCTGGTAGCTCCCTTCAGTCCCCCTGTTGCCTGATGAGGCTCAGACTCTGGGGCTTATAAGGCCCCGGGCGGACTCGCCCCCACCTCTATTCCCTCTTCATGTTTTGTTTCCTGTCATTTGCTAAACACACTCCGCCTCCAAGAATACAGATACAGCGGCATTGTCTTGAGTGGTTAGGAGCAGTGACCCTCCAGGTCGTCTGCGTTC
Source organism: Equus quagga (assembly GCF_021613505.1). Taxonomy (NCBI): domain Eukaryota; kingdom Metazoa; phylum Chordata; class Mammalia; order Perissodactyla; family Equidae; genus Equus; species Equus quagga. The sequence continues at coordinate 18,746,029 of NC_060275.1, read as the reverse complement.
GAGTCCTGGCTCTGCCACTTTCCAGCTGTGTGAACTCTGTGCCTCAGCTTCCTTACCTGTAATAGGAATATTAACAGCATGTATCTTATAGGGAGACTGAGCTGTGTGTTAGCTACTGCTGTGTGGATGTTGCAGTTGTCGTCGTTGTCATCATCATCATCATCATCATTATCATTATCATCATTTCCTCTTATCTTTTAGGTCCAAACCCACACACTTACCTGAATCATTTCTGGAGCACCCCCAAAGGAAATTAATATCCTTTATTTTAGATTCCCTGTCTTAGTCTGTTCAAGCTGCTCTAACAAAAGTACCATAGATTGAGTGGCTTATAAACAATAGAAATTTATTTCTCACAGTTGTGAAGGCCGGCAAGTCCAAGATCAGGGCCCTGGCAGATTCAGTGTCTGGTGAGGACCTGCTTCTTAGTTCATAGGCTGCCGTCTTCTCACTGTGTCCTCAAGTGATGCAAGGGGCAAGGGAGCTCTCTGGGGTCACTTTTATAAAGGCGCTAATCTCATTCATGAGGCCTCCATCCTCCTGATTAGATCTAATCACCTCCCAAAGGTCCCACCTCCATATACATAGGGAATTAGGATTTAACATGAATTTTAGGGGGGTGCAGACATTCAGTATATGGCACTCTCTAGGGAGGCACAGAGGGCAGTAGGGCAGAAGATGATGATTCCCAATTAACACACTGTACTTCCTAGGTGGGTTTGAAAACTTACTAAGTGACTCACATTCCTGAGCCTCAGTTTCCCCACACGTAAAAGAGGGATAGTGATACCTTACCCATCTCACAGGGTTTTGTTAGTAAGCGTCAAACCACGGCGTCAGCAGAATTCCCAGAAGCGCCAGGTCACTATCATTAGAGTACTTGTCCTGATGAATTTTGCTTTATATTATGGTGATGGTTTTTTTTCCACCCCCAGATTGGGACATATGATATGATGGAGTCGAGTGAACTCATTCGCATATATTTGAAATTGGGGTTGTCTTTGAATGTCTGGAACCTATTTTTGTCCAGATTTCAGTTATTTTGACTTCATTATACCCCAGTAGCGTGTAAGGAGGCTTCCTCAAGGCCAGCACCTCTGTCGTCTTATTCATCTTCCCTGGTAGTTCCTAGCACGGTGCCTTGCTTGTGTTAGGCAAAGGTAGTGTTTTTGAATGCATTTATTATTACTTGGTAATAAATATTAAACTATTTTTTATGGAAAAATAAGCATGCTTGGTTTCTCATGTACATAATGGGCATTTATTGAATGCTGTGTACTAGTACCGCTTTCTTCTATTCTATTTCTAGTGTTGGTCTCTGTTTGAGTGGAATCGTGATGTTTCAGGTCACCACCGCATGACCATTCAGGACCATCACATGTTAAAGGAAGTTTTCATTTATGCATTCAGCAAGGCCACCACATTGTTCAATGCTGGGGCACTGTGCCCGCTGTAATCAGGAGACCTGCTTAATTGGTTTCTTGGTACATTGACAGAGTTGGATAATCCGACCTGGGCATTTGCAGTAGACCTAAGAGGCATAAGGTGGCCCTTTAAGAGTTTTGAGATTTAGGAAAAGTTTGAGTGGTTACGTTAGAGCCCACACGTACTGTAGAAGAGCGCTTCAAGGACATCCAGCCTCAAGTAAGAAAGATAATATTCCATTTCCGTTGCTTGTTTTTCTGCCTGCTGGAGAAAATAAATAATCTGAGACAACTTATAATAAAAGTGCAGGCCCAATAAAATGAGAATGATTAACAGAACCAGGAAGGAAGGCATAACAAATGGATTCCTGGTAACTCTGAGTCTCCTGGCAGCCAGGACAAAGCAAGCGGCCTGCTGGGGTGATGCAGTCTCAGGCTAGGTGAAGAAAGGAAGGGCCCCATGTCCTGCTGGCTGCTGTAGGGTCGAGAGAATAGATGCTGGAGTGTTTACCAGCCTGCAGCTGGGGCGGGGGGCATCTGGCTGGAGTAGGGTGGAGAGGAGCACATCCTTGGGCTAGCAGAGTCATTGAGGTCCCTTAGCGTCCTGGTTGATTCTGAAACTCCTCTTGGAAAGCTGAGGATTATAATGTTAGACTGTAGCTTCCTGAAGCCAGTCCTCCTGGAGGCCAGAGTAATGACTGAGTGTAATGAAAATTACCTGGCACCTGCTTGTGAGAGAATTGGTGGCTCAGGGACTTTCCCAAGGTAATATAGTTAGTTGCTTTAGTGAATGATCCGGAAGGACCATTCCGTGCCAGCACGTTATCCTCAACTCGGGTTTTATGGATAGGACTAAGACACTCTTTGAGGAACCTTTCCCACACTAAGGACACCTCTCTGCCCAGGCCCCTCACAGCTTGGTGGAAATATGTCTGTTTTATAAACCAGACTCTTCCTGATGATGGGAAAGGGCTAAAACAAACGCTTTTTTTTCTTTTTTAACTTACTTTTCTCGTTAAACCTGAGGAGAATCCCATCCTCCTACCCACGTTGCTGATAACAGGAGTTAATGGAAATGGATGTTGGAGTATGACGCTCCTTTTAGGGTGCAAGAAAGAAACAACTGATTTTACCTTTAGGAAGTTTAGCTGTAGCTTCAAAAAGTGCCAGCACGGAATGCAAGTCTTACTCTTTCACATGAAATTTTGGTATTCAGCATGATCGAGCCAACCAGGAGAAGGAAAAATATTGAGAAGACAGACTTGGGTTAAGTGGAATCGAACATTTGTGGTTGTATAAGGAGCATGGCTTCTCTGCGTGTTTGGCATGGCTCAGCTGCGTTCCTCCCCGGGTGATGTCCTCCTTAGGGTCTGTGAATGGCTCAACTTAGGACAAGTCTTTTGCAATCTGCGCCTTCTGAATACGCTTTTTCTTCTGTTGATTTAATTTGCATTTGGTGTCTGGAGTGCCTGGTCATGGAAAGAGCGCATGCTTTGTTTTGGGTAATGAGGGCTGGGGTTTCAAATCAGTGTTTCTCGGTTTACCCAGTGTCAAGTGTCATTTGAGTAACAAGCGACTGTGTTGCTCATCGCGTTGAGGTCCTGCAAGCGTCCATTTTGCAAATTAGATTTTTGCATACTCCCAAATCAGTAGACTGTAGAATGATATCATGAAAGAGAAAACCATCTTCACAGATGGAAATTCTGCCCCTGTTACATGCATTTTAATTCTAGGACAGATGCCTATTTAAACCTCAGTTGCTTGGTTCCAGCCTTGTCAGTTACTTTACAGCAAGTGTCAACTGTAAGCCAAGAGAGAGAGAGGAGTCGGTGTAGACAACTTTTTTTTTCCCATTTAATTGTATCATGTTGGGTGCTCCTTGGAAAGTGGGTGAATTATTCATGATGAGATGAATGGCGGTATTATTTTAAATTCGTATAGAAGCAAATGGCTAACAACCCACTTATTAAGCTGCTAATGTTGATCCAGCTGCCAGGAAGCTTAAAACCAGTCGGAGCCTAGATGGTGGTGTGTTCCTTGCTTGGCTGGTTTTTATATCAGCTTAACTCCAAGTCTAATTTTATCCTTTTCTCTGGTTTTCTTTTCCTAAGCGTTTTTTTCAAGTTTCCGATAACTCCTTTGCGATAACGTTGAGTATATAGCTCTTCCACCTCCTCCTCTTCCCCCTCCGTCACTGCCCTGACCTTAATAACATTCCGGCTGCATGAGAGGCAGTGTTGACACCACGGGAGGCTCCTGTGGCCCACATGTCTACAGAGGCAGAGGTCCTAGGAAGTCTGACTTGAAAGAAAGGATCCAACTACTGTAACAGCTCACCTCCCGGAAACTTACCATTTTGTAACCCCGCGTATTGAAGACACATTTGGAACCAGAAGTTGAACAAAAGTGGCCCTAGAAAATATATGACAGAAATTCTGTAAATATTTCGCACTTTTCTTTTAGAGAATTCTCTCTCTGGCCCTCTGTTACGACCCATTTTAACATCATTTTGTTTTCCTTTTAAAAATATGTAGAATAAAATATGTCCTATGGAAATAGAATATTGAAAGTTTGGTCCTGTGGCAGGTGCTGTTTCCAAGGGCTCAGCCTTTGTTTGCGTGCTCACAGCCAGCTCGTGATTTGACGTCTAAGATCACAGCCAATGAGGAAGGTTGAAGATGCTGCTGCTTGAGGGTAGGGCTGTGCTGGCTTGTCACGTAGTGTACACAGTAGGCGCTCAGTGACTCTGCATCCAGAACCAAGTGAATGGAATGGAGAGGAGGCACTGCACCTTGCATATTTATTTCTACATGTAGCAACGGCGGCACTGGTTTGTTGCAATGCTCCTTGTCCTCAGACTATTTGCTGTATACAGTAATGTATGTATTATGCATATATATGTGTGTATATAAGTTTGTATCACTCTAGCTCATATATAGGCAGTCTTCACTTTGCCCAGTTCTGATATGCATGAGTTTCAGTTACAACTCTTTAAATAACACCAGTCCCTCAATAACACAATTCAAATTTCAGTTATTGGGGCTGGCCCTGTGGCCCAGTGGTTAAGTTCACGCACTCTGCTGCTGTGGCCCAGTGTTTCGCTGGTTCGAATCCTGGGCGCGGACATGGCACTGCTCATCAAGCCATGCTGAGGCAGCATCCTATGTGCCACAACTAGAAGGACCCACAACTAAGAATATACATTTATGTACTGGGGGGCTTTGGGGAGAAAAAAAGGAAAAAATAAAAAACAAATTTCAGTTATCCCAGTGTGTAACTGAACTGTGAGTAATAGCATAAAAGATGCAAACTTTGCTGCTAGTGCTTTACTCCACGCATCACTACGTAAGTAACAGATGCGCATTATAATCAGTGACCAATCACACTATTTCTGTCAAAGTCTGTTGGTGACAGGTCACTGCACATGCCACTCAGTTCATGCACAGACAGCATGGTGTGAAGTTGGGTTGTCTTCCAGTGGTCTGGTGATAAATCAATGTGACATTTTACTAAAATGTTAAAAATTGTGAGGAAATTGGCCAACAAAGATTAAAGTGCAGCAAAGAAGTTAAAAATGATAACGCTGGAAGTGAAATTCAGAACTTGAATGGAGTTACAGAAGAAACGGCTTTCCATTTCTTACCTGGCAGCGTGGACACTCCAGCCATTGGAGAGGCTGGAAGTGCAGCCTGGGGAAGGCAATGAAGGTGAACTTACCCACGTAACGAGGAAAGCGGTTGTGAAGAAAAGAATTAAAGATATCCTAGAGGGAGTGATGCTGGCACACAAATCAGACAACAACCTTCACGTTAAAGGAGCTCTCAGAGATATTTCCCAACCTAGAAAGTGTGAAAGATAAAACATTGTATGCTTATTCAAACATAGGAAGGACTGTGGACCGTAGTGGCGCTATTCACAAAACCCAAAAGGTGGAAACAGCCCAGATGTCCATCGGTGGATGATTGGTTGAAGAAATTGTGGTATAGCCATACTGTGGAATAGTATTCAGTCATAAAAAGGAACACAGTACTGATACCTGCCACAACAGTTGTGAACCTGGAAAACATTATGCTGAGTGAAAGCAGCCAGACACAAAAGGTCACATGTTGTATCATTCCATTTCTATGAAAGGTCTAGAATAGGTAAATCCAAAGAGAGAGAATACAGATTGGTGGTTGTGCGGGGCTGGGAAGAAGTGTGGGAAGGTGGAGTATCTGCTTCCTGGGTTTAGAGTTTCCTTGCGGGGTGATGAAATGTTTGAGAACTAGATAGAGGTAGTGGTTGCACAGCATTGTGAGTGCACTGAATTCCTCTGAATTGTTCACTTTAAAATGTTTAATTTTATATTGTATGAATTTCACTTCAATTAAAAAAGACTGTGACAGTTTTCCAAGGCATGGAAAAGATACTTGCTTTGTGTTTTAAGTTATGCTTCAAGAAGAAGGCAAGCACTTTTAAACTATTCTTGATTTTTTTTTTTTACAAAGAAATATTTTAATTCTCAATTTTCTCCTGTTCTAAATGGCATGGTACTAAATATTAGCTTTACTGTTTTTTTCATTTCCCTATACATTTATAATTGGCAGTAAGAGAGTTTTTAATGTCTTGACAAATATTTTTAAAGGTCACGGAACAAGTATAAATTTCCCGTTGATTACTAAGATCACTTAACACAGTTTCAGCTTCCACAGTCATTTTTATAGTCTTGTACTAGTGTAAAAATTGAGGACTGCCTGTATGCATGTATTTTACCATGTATGTAAGTATATATGATATTTGTACATATCCATTACAGCACTGTGTTGCAGGATAAACCATTCACCCTGCCAGTGAGGATTCTCATATGTGTCTTCTACAGCTTGCATATTTTCAAATGGTGCTTTTTGGAAGGAAAAAATATGAAAGCCAACCCACAAAGTCATCTGGTAGGAGTCATGGTCTGTGATGTTGACTGAATTATGTGGTAAAGCACACTTTCTGTGTTTTCCAGGGGCCAGCCTTCCTGAGCATTTAGATTTCAGGAACTGTCTTGAAAAAAGAAACTCTGGAATACCCAGCAACTAATGACGGCATCAGCGAGTAGCGAAGTGAAGGCCATTTTGCCCTGTAGAAAGAAGATTCTTAGGCTGGCTGTTGCTGGGTCCAGTGAGAGGAGAGGCCTGATCAGGTGTCAGGTGGCCCTCATGTAGGCACAAGTCCTGTGTGGGGATGTCCCTCTGCAGGGGTGGCCTAAGATCCTACGATTCTGCACAGATCAACTTTCAGACTGGGAGCTTGTGTCCAGAACTGGGGGTGGCGTTTGTTCTGGGGTGGTGGAAGTTTCTTTGTCCCCGCTCTTAAGTCTTGCCGCTTTAACTCCAACTCAGGTGTTTTTATTCCCAGTAGAAGCCTAATTTATCTGTAGGTATTTAAGATAATTTTGAATCTGCCACTCTGTGGGAAGGTCACCAAAAAACCTTAGAAGCTGCTGCTCTTGGGGAAGTTACAGGCTCCCCATTGTTTGGCCTCCAGAGCACCAGGCGCTGTGGATTTAAGGGTGAGCAAGACACAGACCCTGCGCTCTGGGCAGACGCGTCTGGAGCAGTGGTCACAAGCCCAGGCCGGGAGCCAGGCTGCTTGGCTAGAGGGGCCATTCTCCTTCTCAGATGTGACTTTGGACAAAGCATCTGTAAAATGGGCTAATGAAGAGCCCATCTCGTAGGGTTGTTATGAGGATTAACTAATTTAATGTATGTAAAGTGCTGAGAGCAGTGCCTGGCAGACGGTGTTTTGTTTTGTGTTTTTTTTAAACAAAATTATTATTATAGAAATATTGTACATTAAAATTCCTGGTCACATTTAATGCTCAGGACAATCATGCAGAATAGGTGGTGTCACACCTGTTTTGCACTGAGAAAGTCAACCACTTGCCCGGAGTCACAGTGCTAGAAAGGGCCTGAGGTAGGATTTGAACCTGTCCCCTGAGTCCTTTGCTCTTTGTTTCTTGACATGGCAGGAAAATGTTGAGGAAATGTGTTAGTCTGTGCAGGCCACCATAACAAAGTACCACAGCCTGAGTGCCTCACACAACAGACATTTTCTCACAGTTCTCTGAGCCAGAAGCCCAAGAGGAAGGTATCCGCAAGGTTGATTTCATCTTAGGCCTGCTTCCGTACCTTGTAGATGACTGTCTTCTGCGTGTGTCTTCACGTGGTCTTTCTCTGTACCTGTCTGTGTCCAAGTTTCCTCTTATAAAGGACACTAGTCGTGTTGGGTTAGGGCCCACCCTACTGACTTCATTTTCACGTAATCACCTCCTTAAAGATCCTGTGTCCAGAAACAGTCATGTTCCCAGGTACTGGCGGTTAGGACTTCAACATAAGAATTTTTGGGAGACACAGTTCAGCTCTGAACAGGCGATGACTAGGGTTGAATACCTAGATATCAAGGTCTGAGTGAAGGCAGAATCAGGGAGCAGTGGAACTGACGGAGGCAGACGCTTGGTCTAGGTGATTTTTGATTTTTCATTTCAGACATGGTTTTCAAAGGAGTCGTTCTTGGACAAAGAGGAAAGGACTGTGTGTGTGGTGAGAAGATCATCCCCAGAATCTGGTGATCTGGGATTAGCAGACCTGTTGTGGGATCAGCAGGCACGTTCTTTAGTTGCAGCTTGGGTGAAGTAGAAGAGGATTGAGTAGCTGACTGGGTGTAAACGTTACCTGGGAAACAGTATTTTGTTTTGAAAGGTGTTTGAGTCATTCAGGGAGCAAATATTTATGGAGCACCTAATGTGCTAGGCACTGGATCACAGTGCAGTTCTTATTTGGGGAGAGAGAATTTGGGTCTCATGTTAGATCCCTGAAGGTAGCTTCTGACCCCAAAATAGTCTATGGTTGTTGAGAAACAATTAGTAAACCTTCTAAAATTAAATTTCTTAAGTATGCATTAATTTTATTTATTAACATGTTATTATTTTAATCAGCAAATTGTGGGGTAGTAGAGATTAAATTTAGGGGTAAGACTGTCTGGGTTTAAAGCCTGCTTTGTCACATCACATGACATAAATTAGCAGAGCTTCAATTTTCTCAGCTGTGAAAGTGGATAATTATAGCACGTATCTCATTGGGTTGGTGGAGAGTGTGCATGCTGCAATGGATGTGAAGTGTGTCTTCCCCGTGGTGGGCATGCACCATGATGATCTCCAAGAAGGTGGAAAGTTGAAGGAGCATGTAGTTAGGCAGATTAGGGACCTTTTAAAAAGTTTGGTTTTTTTTTTCAATGGAGGGAAAGAAATAGAATTCTTTCATTCATTCCACAACGACAAAGTCTGAGAACCAGCCAGTGGTTGTGTGCTAGGGATCAGAAAAAGGCAACCCCTGCCCTCAGCAATCTTCCAGGTCAGGTGGCGAAGACCAAGAGGGTGTGGTAAGTGCTGCCAACCAGGTATATTCACGTGTCCATGCAGGTAATGAAGAGGGCTGCTTTAGGAGAGAGGATTTTTGCAGGAAGAGTTTCCCAGAGGAGCAAGCACTTGCATTAAAAGCTGAATTCGTGGGAGAAATTCATCACCCAGAGAAGAGCGGAAAAGTTATTTCAGCCAATGGTAACAGCATATGGAGAAGTCTAGAGGCATAGGAGAGGGTACATGGCATGGTTGGAAAATAGCTGTTTAGGGGTCAGTATGGCTTATGTGGTGAATGGAGGAAGACAACACTAGACGTGAAAGGTGGGACGGATCACATAGGCAGTGGGGAGCTGCTGAGAGATTTGAAGTTGGGAAGTGACGTGATGGTGTTTACAGATGAGGAAGACTCAACCCTTGAAGGCATGGAGGAGGATTTTGAGAGGAGGCAGAATGGAGACTGAGGAAGAGCTTTAGAAAGATTTTTGCGATGATCTAGGTAAGACCAAGGTCCTGAACTTGGGCTGCAGCTGCAGGAGCCTGGAGAAGAGGACAGATTCCAGAGCTGTTGGGGTGGTTGGTGTGAGGACGGATGTGGCTGGGTGGGGATGACACTAGGTTTCTAGCTCGGGTGTCCAGGTCAATGACAGTGTCATTCCTACAGAGGCCGGAGGGGTTGGGAGGTGGAGGATAGAAGATGCTGGGATCTTAGAACAGTTGAATTGGAGATGCCTGGGGACAGTACATGTCTTCTTTTCTCTTAGGTAGCTGGCCCTCTGCTGGATCTGGAACCATGTGCGTATGAAAGGACAGTGAATGCAAGCTCCTTTTTCTATTAGAGCTTGAGATTTGGTGTCTAGGGTAGTCATTGAGATTGTTCACGAACGTTTGGACCTTTCTTCTTTGGGATAGATAATGGAATTACATCTGCCCCATTGAGCCCAGGCGCGGTCATGTGACTGCCTTTGATTAATTCGAAAGTGAACAGATGACACTCCCGTCAATTTTGAGCCGAGGTAGGACTCACTGGAGCCCTCTCAGCCATGGCGCCTGGGAATGTTCCAGAGGGCGGCTTGACGGTGCTGTGGGCCTGGGTCCCAAGTGAGGTCAGTGTCAGTGCGGATGAGAGTCCAGTTGACCCGTGGTGGACCTGTGCTGAGAAGGAGACCTTTGTTTTAGGCTTTTCAGATATTGAGATGTTAGGGGTGTTTTTTTTGCACCATTTAGTTGCCCCCCCCCCCCCAACTCAAGTTGTTTTTATAAGAGACTGAACCTTGCTAATTTTTATTTTTAAACTATAAATCAGTTTTGAACTGCCTTTTTTGTCAGTATATGCCTGTGCATGTGTGTGAGCGCACACACAGGTAGACAAATAGGCTGCGACAAAAGCATTTCTTTGGTCACCTTTATCGTTTTACCATTGGTATTTTTTAACGAATCAAGTGTCAGAAACTCACATGCCCTTTTCTTAAATAGTGTTGTGGTGATATAATTCCCATACCATACAGTTCACCCATTTAGAGTATACAGTTCAATGGCTTTCAGTAGATTCACAGATTTGTGCAACCATCATCACAATTCTGAAACATTTTCTTTACTCCAAAGAGAAACCCCGCTCTCCACTTCTCCCACACATGCTCCCTCCCCAGCCATAGGCAACCTCTAATCTACTTTCTGTCTCTACAGATTTGCCTATAGTGGACCTTTCATCTAAATTGTATCATACAGTATGTGGTCCTTTGGGACTGGCATCGTTGACTTAGCATAATGTTTTCAAGGCTCATCCATGTTGTAGAGTGTGTCAATACTTGATTTCTTTTTACTGTCAAGTAATATTCCATGGCATGGAATACAGTGTATTGTAAAGCCATATGGTTTTTAAACATGGAAGCGATGCTGACCCCTCTGGAGTTGTGTCTGCTCATTCATCAGTTGATGGACATTTGGATTGTTTCCACTTATTGACTATTATGAATATTGCTGCCAGAATATACATGTATATTCTTGTGCGGTCTTGTGCAAGTTATTCTCTGAACATATTTTCATTTCTCTCGGTTTATACCTAGGAGTGGAATTGCTGGGTCATACGCTAGCTCTACGTTTAACTGTTTGAAGAGCTGTTAGACCGTTTTCCAAAGCAGCTGCACCGTTTTACCTCGGCGCTGCGGTGTGTGAGGGTTCTGCGTGTCCTCACCAACACTTACTGTCTGTCTTTGCTCACAGCCATCCTGGTGGGTGTGTCATGCTGTTCTATGTCATTTAACATGAAACTTACGTTCTGCTTTCCTGTCTCTGCACACGCTTTCTTTCACTTGCAACTCGTGCTTTTATTAACTTTGTATTGATTTATTAGTGTTGTCAACATGTATGTTTTGTAGGGAAATGTTTACCTTCCATTTCCAGACCATAATCTCCGTTTAAAATGTGATATTCTGTTTACTGTTAGGTTCTTCAGCTGAACCGACTGGCAAGTCCAATGAGAAACTTTCAAGCTTAAACGGAAAATGAGAATTAATCATGTGTTAGCACAAAAATCACATCCTATCACTTCACTTAACTGAGGACCTTTGGTGGTGGCTCCTGTTCATCTTCATTCTTCAGCCTGCTTCAGTTGGTGATGGGGAAAATCAAGCGTCTTTTCAGTGTACATTTGAATGTTCTTGTTGTAAAACCACATGGTTTCTAGAAATGGGTGTGATTTTGAAGATGGGAATAACACGCCTTATCGAGTGACTGGTCTGCAATTGGTGTTGAGCAGGGTCCCTGCCTCCCTGGAGTATTGGGTCTTGTTGGGGGACGGACCCTAAAGGAATCAAGGCAGATGGGGTGACTGTAAAGGGGCCCTGCCAGGAACCGATTCTCTGCAGGAGAATGATGAGGGCTCCCAAGTTGAGTTTTACTTTCGTTTTGGTGGCACATGTGTCAGGAAAGACCTCTGTGAGAAAGTGACCCTTCAGCTGAGACAGCGGGAGGAGGTTTCTGAGGCAGGGAAGCTCTGACGGGTTTGAGGAACTGAAACTGAGTCAGTATGGGGACCCTGGGAAGAGAGGAGGCCCAAGATAGAGGCCACATTGGGCAGGGCCTTGAGGACGTGCTCGTGATTTGGACATTGTTCAAGATGCAGTGGAGTATCATTGAAGGGTTTGAAGTGGAGAAGAGACATCCTCCAATTAAAAAAATCACTCTGGTCATTGTGTGTCAAATGGATTGCAGTTGGTGGGTGGGGGTGGTGGCAAGAATGGGTGCAAGTTATAAACCAAGACAGGAGGTTGTGGAGCTCCCTGCCTGGGAACCCAGCGGCAGGTATCTGAGCTGAGACTGTAACCTGGGGCTCTAGCACCCTCGCCTTATTTTTCGTTTTCCATGAGGCTGTGCACGCTCTCCTGCCAGCAGCAGGTCCCATCTGCTTGTGGTTGTAAACCTGGCCAAGACAAGGCAGAAACCATCCTGGAGATTTTAGGGCCATGCTCTCTCTCAAACAAGTATTTGAGTGACCCTTCTATAATTAAAACTCATCAACCCAACTAGAAATTGTGTCTTCACAAGTTGCTAACACTTGGACGAGTTTGTTGTTTATTTTCATGGGGAGCCAAAGTGTGGCTTCTAGTGACGGTTTTGCTCTTGGGCAATATCTATAGGATGAAGGTGGTTTTTTGGTATCAGAATCAGTTGGGAGTTTTTTTAAAAAGCCTTTATCTTTTTCTCTCTTGCTTTTTGAAATCTGTTATGTTTTTTGTATTGCACTTAACATAGATTAGAAGTCATCTGGTACTTGGAGAAAGGAGCCGGAGACATTCTGTAGCATCAAAGATAGGCTTCCCATGGCTGTTGTGGAAGGTCACCACGGATTTAGTGGCTGAAAACAACACAGGTTCATTACCGTATAGTTCTATAGGTTTGAAGTCCAACACGGGTCTCACTGGGCTAAAATTGAGGCGTTGACAAGGCTGCATTAAATCTGGAGGCTCTAGGGGCAAGGCACGTTGCCCTGTGCAGCTTCTAGGGGTAACCTACATCCCTTGCTCGTGGCTTCCTTCCTCCATTTTCAAAGCCAGCAATGGAGCATCTCTGACCATTCCTTCATCGTCATATCCCCTCTCACTCTCTTCTGCCTTCCTCTTCCACTTTTAAAAGCCCTTGTGATTACCTCTTGCCCTTCTGAATAATCTGGGATAATCTCCCTATTTTAAGGTCAGTTGATTACCAGCCTTAGTTCCCCTTTTGCATTTAAGGACGTGACATCTTTGGGGGCCATGCTGCTGCCTGCTACAGTGGTAGACCTAATCTGAGGCTGACATTAGGACCTTGGCTCATTGATTTCTATTGGTACTGACCTTAGGTTTTTTTTCTATTCTCGGCACACAGTAGGTGCCTTAAAATCATGGAGTGGAATTTCCTCCTGGGAGTGTAAGCCCCCACCAGAATTCATTTGTAGTTAAAATGATAAGAGATTTTTAAAGCAATCTTAGGAGAGATAGACTTAATTACCTGCTTAGGTGCAGATTTTTCATGAAGACTAGTTTGTTTAGGAAACATGAAGGGTTTACCTTGTGTTTTTCTCATTAATGCAGAGGATGTAAAGAAAATGTATTTCTCATCAAAATACTACAGAGGAAGCCCAGGAGTCCTCCCCAAGATTAATTTAAAGGTTTGTCATAATTGTGGGAGTTCTTGAGAAATAATCAAATTCTGATTTCCAGTGCTTGGGTAGGGGAGGGGGCTGTGTGTGTCATAGTTCTAATCAAGAAAGAGGAATTAGGATTTTACGACCTTTGAAAGAATGACTTGTGCATTCATTGTTAGTTCTATTTAATAGCTCCTTAATGGAGAGAAGGTACAGCCCGGGCGTGGTGTACAACAGTGCAGCTGGGACATGAGTCAAACGTTGATAAATGGTACATCTGTGAATATTACTAATACGTTAGTAAATTTTAACTTTACCTTTTGTGCAGTCTTGATAGATCTTGGAATGTGATTCTTTTTCCTCTGCTAAGAGGTTAGGAAACTCAGTGCAGTGTGTCTGTTTGGCAGACTAGACAACACTCTACTTCGTTAACGGCACATTTGGGTTGGAGATTGGCGGGTACTGGAGGAGAAATCTGTTTAGATCTAATCATGTTTACGTCACTTGATCATGGTACTACTGACAAGTTTTCCGCAAACTGCTGGGTCCCCTCTCCATCTCCTCGGGCTGTGGGTGACTTTGGCTGGGATCTGACTGAACATGGCGCCAAACTGACGCGTCGGGTTGTTTCAGCTCACTCAGAATTGCACTTCTGGCTTGCGGTCTTCCTGTCCTCTGAGCATTTTCTATGGGTCACCAAATTGACCATAAGATCATTTCATTTTACAGAAAGGGAAAATCAGATTTGTTATTAACATATTGTGTTTTTTAAGCTCAGAGGTGGAGAGAGCTGTGAACTTTCCCCAAGGCTTTCTCGGAGTGTGGTTTTGGTTGAGCTGTGGTTGTCCGAGATTTCTGAGCCCTCCCCAGCTGGCTTCATCAGAATCTGTGGGCCTCGGTCTCAGCAATTTGCCTTTTAGAATATCTCCTCCAGATGAGTCTTTGCACTGTAAGTTTGGAGCCACGCCTTGGCCTCTGAACTCTTCTGCCCTGAACATTCGCACAGTGCAAGGGTTCAAGGGGGTCCAGTAAATATACATCAGAGAAATAACAGAAGAGTTTGTAGGGAGAGACCAAAGCATGGTCTTTATTGGTGCTAAAGCTTAACACAGGACAATGTGGCTTCTATGGTTGGGCCAATGGACTTGGTAATGCAGAATTAGGCAGACTTAACACCCCCTCCTGCCCACTCTGGTCAGGGCCAGCACGGGCCCAGGCTGCCTCACCAAGCCGAGGGTCCATCCTTGGACAAATGTCTGCATGGCGAGTAAGATGGAACCTGAGGATGGGGCTTGGCACAGCCAATTCCTTATCTAAACTCAAGCCAAGACCGGCATTTCTTCTTACCTTAGTGGAGTGAGTGAGGCAGAGGGAATTAGGAGGCATATGCTGTCTGGAGCTCCCTCCATCTAGAAGGGAATTCCAGGAGTGGGGAAAAAAGCATTGCGCAGCCCCCAATACCCAGGAGAAAACAAGTGTTAGTAAATATTTGAGAATGAACTAAAAATTAAAATACTCAGATTTTCCTAGTCCAAAGCATTTGCAGAACTGCCTCTTCTCTTTGTTTTTTTCTGAGTATGTTTAAGGTACCTCAGCACCTGTATTATTATTATTTTCTGAAAGATTGGCACCTGAGCTAACATCTGTCTCTGGTCGTTGTCTTTTTTTTTTTTTTCTCCTCCTTCTCCCCAAAGCCCCCAGCACATAGTTGTATTAGTCTAGTTGTGAGTGCGTCTGGTTGTGCTGTGTGGGACGCCGCCTCAGCATGGCCTCGTGAGTGGCCCCGGGTCTGCGCCCAGGATCCGAACCAGCAAAGCCCTGGGCCGCCGAAGCAGAGCATGCAACTTAACCCCTCCATCTGGGCTGGCCCCCAGCACCTGTATTATTGAGGATGTAGGAAGATATCCAGGCCTGGTTGGCCTTTGAGCAGGAGAAACGGCCTGTTCTTATGACCATCTGTAATAATTTGTGTTCAAGATAACAAGCAATGAGTTTATTCTTTATCATGTTCAAATTTGATTTAAGTACATTTTTGAGTTTGGTTGTCAGCCACATTGCTCCTGCATGTTAATCCTTGTTTACGGGGAGGTAGTCAGCCATTTTTCGCTCTTTATTGGGGAGGGATATCGTACTGGAAATGGTAAAATTATAAGCTAATGAGAGTGGGTCTGTAAGTATGAAAGACCATTCTCATTACTTTACGCTGTACCTTTGAATGTGTTTTCCTTGGATTGTTGGCCGTGATGTGAATGTGGTTCTCGTTACTCTGACTCCCTCGCCTGTGCCATACACAGAACATTTCCTCTTTTGTCTCTCTTAACCTTTTTTCCCAAACTTAGTTACTGTGAATGACACCCAGCAGAAAGAATGTGCTGGATACTGAGGCTGCCCAACCCCCCAAAGTTTCGTGTCCTCCAGCATCATTAACTAGTTCACTTGACTTCCCTTCTCATTCTGAAATATTCCTGAGGCTCAACAAGAATTACAAAGAAGTTGCAGTAAACCTAAAACTTGAGATGACTCATAAATTCACATCTGCTCTGTTGGTGAACCCACAGATTTCTTCATGGGACATATTGTTAGCAGTGTGGACGTACTGTTGTGTATCCTGCTTGATTCACTTCACATTACATGCGTGTTGATCGTTGCTTTTCAGGTGCCTGTGATGCGGCTAGCACGAGGCTGTTGATGCGGTATTTTGTTGTCTGAAAAATTTACGAATAGATAAAAAGTGAATTGGTGAAGCAAACTTGTGGCTTCTCGTATTTTTTGCATCTCATTTACTGGTATAACTAGAAATTCTGCTTCCTCCATGGTTGTGCTAAACAACAATTTGTTTATAGTTGGAAAATCATTTTTTCTTGTTATGACAGATGAACTTAAAGTCTTCCCTCCCTTTGATTAGGAAAAAAGCCTCCAGTTCTAAGAACTGCCTGCCCCTTTCCAGGCCTGTGCACTATTCTAGGAACTTGTATTCCTTCTTCTGTTTTGTTTTGTTGTCGTTTGGCCGAACAGTCTTTTGCACCAAATCTTTCAAAATTTCATGCAATACTTATTGAACCATAGACCATTAGGGCTGAAGGGAAGCCAGTCTGATTTCCTCATTTTCCAGCTGAGGAAGCTACTGTTCTTTCACCTAAAGTAACAGTCACCCCAGGACATTGCTCCCTCCTCCTCTCCAGCGGAGGCTCCTTGTCCCGCACTCAGGGTGCTGACACGTTTCTTGTTTTCCAGCGCTAATTCCAGGTCATCTTTGGCCTCCAACCTGAGCAGAGTTTGTCTTGAAGATCCTGACCCAGCCACTCCACCTGCCACCACTCTCCGGGGGCCACACGTCCGTAGCCCTCCTTCAGTTTTCATCATTTCCTATGTGTCATCCTAAGGGCCTTTGCTATCCCTGAGATGGCCTTGTCATTCTCACTGAAGTAAATCCAATAGTATTGCTCTTTAATCCAAGCCACTGTCTCTGTTGAAGATGCTTTTCCTCTGAGTTCTTAAATTCTGCAGTCTTCCCTCTCTGACCTTAGCTTTCTTTTGTTCACAGCTTCTTCTGTCCCAGTGGTCTCAATGGGACAGGGGTGCTAGAAACACCTGGGAGGGCTTCCCAACTGCCAGATTTATAGGAGATGTGGAGGGAAGTTGTGGCCCTCATATCCGTCCATGTTGAAAAGGTATTCCGGCCATTCTGACGTCCCTGCCTCCAACCTGGCCTCTTGGCCTCCCTGGATTCTCCCTGTCTGGTGGTTATGTTCTGATCTCACCCCCATATTCAGCCAGGAGTCCTCCATCAGCTCCTGCCACAGTGCCTTTGCACCCACTCCACACTCTTTTACGCCTGGCACTGACGTACTGTCCTGGATGACCTTGCTCTGTTGTTCTTTCTGTTCCTAGCTTCAGAAAATTGCTGGTGAATGTCACCAAGCTCAGTTGTATGGCTTTATAACAAGTGCATGCTGCTCACTTTGGCTGGATTACTTCCCAGAGTTTGCAGTCCTGCCCCCCCATCCTTTGTTACTGCCTGATTTCAGACCTCTTAGCCGTTAGTTTGGCCCAGCGGTTTGGCCCACTGGTTCTCAGTGCTGGCCGCACATTCGAATCACCTGGGGAAGGTTTGAAACTTTACTGATGCCCTGGGGCTCACGCCCAGAGATGCTGATTTCATTGGTCTGAGGTAGGAGGGCCTGGGCATTGGGAGGTGTGTTTAAAAGCTACAAGGTGATTCTAAGCAGCAGCCAGAGTTGAGAACCAAGGTCTGCTGTTCCCTGACTCCTTAATCCTCCCTTAATAGCACTTTATAGCAGAGTGTCAGCTGTTGCATCATGGAACAGGTCATCTAACAATCTTCCTTAACCATTTGGAAGATCTTGCCTCTACTTGCTGATTCTTTGTGGAAGGAATACTCTTCTGTCAAGGTCTGACCCTCGCCTGTCTCTGGATCCCTCCTTTACCTACTGTCTTCAGGACCTGGGCCCGTGAACCATCTTTGCCTGCATTGATGTTGGCCAATTGGACAACCCAACTTAAAAAGTCAAAATCTTGTAAAGCCAGACAGCAAGGGCAGAGAGGGGTTGGGGATGGAATGGAGTGCATATCAGGAAGAGTTAAGAGAATGCTGTCTGACCTGCTTTCCAAGGGCTGTGATTAGAGATGTGGGTTAGGCAGCCCCCCAGCTCTGCTGCTCACTAGCCACCTGTGTTCTCCCTCCCTCTATAAGGAGGCTCATGATAGTTACCACATCGGATTTTGTGAGGATGGAATGAGGATGTAACAGCAGAAACTACTCTTCACACGATGCCCAGCCCATAGTGAGTGCTCAGCAAATGTTAATAACCCCTTAAAAAAGATCCTTTCCTACCTTCAAATTCAGGAAAATTTTCTTTAGTCCAACAGATGTATTATTTTAGCCCTTGTTGAATCCCTCTGAACTTGGGTGGTCATTACCATATTCCATTCGTGCCGTTTTAATAAACTGCAGGTAATTTGAAGGTGAGGACTAGGTAGGTTTTTAGTTGTAGAGATGAAAGTATCAACCAATATTTATTAAAATTAAATTTAACCTAAGGAAGACATGCTGTTTCAGGCACACAATCTCTAAGTGTTTCCCCCCTTTTTGGCAGGGTGAGGGAGTGATGGGGAGACAAGAGGTGGCAATGATATTGGAGAAGCAGAGAATTGATGACTGAAAATGAAATGGTAGTGTTTTAATAGAGGACAAAACAAAAAAAGAATTCCCATGTATTAGGATTCCCTACATGAGCATTGAGTGTTATTTTTTTTTGAGCAAATTGCTTAATCTTTTGGGGCCTTATTTTCCCCCAGGACAAAATATAGAATTGGATGAGATGGATTTTAAATCCTGACTGAATGCTGCTGTTCGAGAGTCTGTCTGTAGTGAATAGTGTCGTCTGTTACTTTGTCCCTTCCTAAAGTTTTTAGTGTGATAAATTTTCTCCTTGTATGTTGTATCTTCTAATTTTTAATGCATTTTAAAGTTATATAAATAATATGTGAGTGCATTCTTGGAAAATCCTCAAACAGCATAGCATATAGACTAAAGAGTGAAGGTGGGTCTTTTTTGTGTGTTGCCCCCAGCCCCTCCCGTCTTACTTTCGCTAGAGGTGAGCCACTGTTAGCCTTTGAGACCTTTTTCTCTACATATCCATACACATAGCCTTTCTGTATTTTTATAGTATTCCATCTTCAAGAATGCACTCAGTAAATTTTGAATTTGAGAGAAATTTCTACCAGTGTCTGCTCCTGCTTGGAGCTATGTTTTATTAAAGTTAGTGCCTGGTAATTAAGTCTTTGGTCTGTGTCGCCCTCTAGTGGTGGCTGACTTTGGTTTAAGCTGCCACCCTGCCCAGGGCTGGAGTGGAAGGGATGGTTATATGCCAACAAGCTGACGACAGGGTTGGCTATATTCAGTTGCTGACAAGTGTCTAAAACATACTTTAATGAGCTCTGGAGTTGCTGTCACTTTTATACCTCCAGCTTGCCCTTTGTAAGAGACTTAAGATTTGTGGTAACTTTTCAAATGTGGCATACTTGATACCGCTGGATTAGGCTCTCCCTGACTTATTGCTTACCACCAAACCAATTTTAAACTGGTGCCCACCCATTACAGTGACTATTTGCATTGGCTATCATGTTCTTTCCCCTGTTTGATCTCAAGTCCTCTGTCATCATCTGCAGAGTCCCCATGTCCTCTGCTTCCTGAATGTTCCATCACCTCCTCGAGTTAACGAAAAGCTGTCTGGCTGTCCATGGAGGACACTGCCTCCCTTCCAGTCTCCTCAAGGAGTTATTTTTCCTTATTGCCATTTCCGGCTGACCTATCTTTCCTCCTCTTTTAAACCTTAGCACCTGCTGAAACCTAATGCCATCGACTGTAGTACCCCTTGACCCTCCTTATTCTGTCATCATCTTCTGGTCATGGGCCCTCGTTCACTGATGACTTCCTCCCTCACCTCAGAGTCTCTACTTGCCATTTGTGGAAACCTCGATGCACATATTGATGCTCTACACACATTGATGCTCTACCCACCTGGCAACGTGGCCTCTCAGTTCTTGACCTCCTTGGCTCCAACCACCTTTCTCCACCTCATTTGAGCACCCGTCTTTAGATCCTGTTGTCCTGATTAGCCTCCAGAATCATGATTTAAACCCTCCCACTCCTTGCTCTTCTGTTCCCATCCTTCTCCTTCAGATGCTCACTTCAAAATTCAGAGTTCTGCAAATCTGTGGACCCCACCACCTTTTCACCACCCGTCACCCTCCCCGTGCCCTGTGGTGACTTCTCTCTGCTGCTCAGACTTCATGGTTCCCTCCTGGAAACAACCAAAGCACCTTGATCTTCTCTTACTCTATTGGACTCCCCGTTGAGACCCCAGCCAGCCCCCTTAGACTCTCGACCTGCTTAAACTCGTTGTTCCCTCTGTTCCAAAAGTGTGCTGACTGTACTCAAATCACGTTTGTGACCACCTGCCCCCGATGGGCATCTGTCAGGCATCTCATTACACGTTTTGAGTAATTTCATTCAGAGTTGTGAGAAAACTGTTTCATTCCCTCTGACCTGCCATCAATTCTCCGACACCTTCCTCCCTTTTTCTTAGCTGATGGCTTTGCTTCTTGTTTCACTGAGAAACAGAAAGCCACTCAGTCTGACTGCCTCATGCTCTGGCCACCAGTGTAGCCTTTTTGCCTCTGCTTTATCACCTGCAACAGCTGAACCGCTAGCCTGTTCTTGTCTAAGGCCCTTTAGCCTTGAAAAGGTCTGATGTTGAGAGGCCTTCCCTGAAAACTGCAGCTTTCTCCCCAGTCACTCCATTCTCTTTAGGCTTCCCAACCTGAAATTAGTTTATTTCCTTGTGGGTATCTGTCGCCCCTCTAAGGAATGTCAGCCGCCTAGGGCACTTTCTCTGCAGCCTTGCTCACCTCCACCCCAGCCCCCTAGAATGCTGCCTGCCTGGCTGGCCGATAGACCTTCTTGTTGACTGACAAGAGGATGTCAGCATCTCTCTGCCTTTCTGTCCCCTTCCCTTCAGGGTAGGTGAGACCTGGATGACTACTTTTTGTTGCTCATGTGACCTTTTCCTCTGCTGTTGTGCTTTTCTCTGATAATACCAGATGTCCTGGCGTCCTCTGCCGCTTCCTGGGGACAAGAGCTGTGCCTGCCAATCAGGAAACACTAGCCACACGAGGCTGGTCGAGATTAATTAAATAAAAATTAAGGTTCAGGTGCTCCGTTGCACTTGCCACATTTGAAATGCTTGGAAGCTACGTGTGGCTAGTAGCTCCCATATAGGACCCTGCGGATGTAGAACATTGCCATCACCATGGAAAGTTCTACTGGGCAGTGCTGTTTTAGTTTTAAATGCAGTTATTTGGCTGCCTGAAGGTTCAAGATAGGATACCTTTTCCATTATGATTCATTTATTCATTTCAACACCCCTGGGTATGGTTGGTTATAAAATTCTTATCTCAGGGAACTTAACAGGTGAAAGAACCCTATCTCTGGAGTGGTTTTGACGTGGGTGGATGGGAATTTATATGTCCAGCTGACTGTGAGTCAATAATACTGGCAAGGATCTGGACAACTTGAAGTTTTGAGTCCAAAAATGATAGATTATAAACAACGAAATGGAGCCTAAACCATGTTCCGTTTCTGTCTTCCCCTGAGTAGCGTTATTTTTGTTCTCCCAGGTTACCACTTGACCAAGGACTGGTGCAGGAGACCTGGCTTGGCTTTGCCTTTCTAGGTTTTGCAGGCAGATGTGGCTAGATAGTACTTGCTGCTACCATTGTATAATGTCGGGATTGGGCGAGTTAAAACCCTTCCTCACTTAATGCACTGTGGCTGAGCAGCCCATTGAAATGCCTGGAGCGTAAAATGCAGTCTCTCTTGGATGGCGAGGGCAGTGATGCTTTTGTTTTTCCCGGCTGAGTTTGGCCTTTGGATGACTGAGGGCGGTCTCACTGTATTCAGTTAATGATTTCTTACTTACAGTAACCCGCTCTGCCGTGTACATCCAATACAGTGCGGTTAGTTCCAAGCTATGAAGCGCCTGTCATGCATAAGATTTCTCTTATTAAAAGAGGGAGTTTGGCAGGGGGTTAGATTTTTCTAGCATTTGTTTTCAAAATAGTAAAAAGATCCAGATTACGCACATGAGAGGTTTAAAAAAAAACACAGCCTCGTGCTTTATCGTTTTATTGAAGGTGTATACAGATTGTTGGTTCAGCCCAGTTTGCTGATAGAGAATGTCCCGAGAAAGTTGGCTGTCTGGCCAGTTTTCTGCACTTCATAACACAAAAGTCTAACCGGGGAGTTCATGACCAGTCTTGGCTGCAGCTGCTCAGTCTTCTTAGGTCTTGTCTGTTCTTAGTTATCAAGCCAACAGTAAGAGGAAAAACACAACAGTTGATTCAGAAGGAGCAACAAAAGTCATTTACATTTGGCTTTAGTCTGTATGCTGCCCTGAAAGTCGATAGCCGTGTGCATCGTGTCCTGGGATCAGATAAAAAGATGGAAACGTGTGGTTCATCTTGCTCATTGGTTTGCTTGGTCATCTTCTGCCCCTCCATTCTGGAAGCTTCTCCATTAAAATAGAGTACCGGGTTTTGTTTCTGCTTTCTTTCTGGCCCATCTGAGTTGGAGGAATTAAGTGTTACAGTTTTAAAACTCTTGATGCTGGTGGGAAAGGGGATCAACAAATGGTTTCATTAAACTTTATATCTATGTGTTCTTCATATAACCCTTGACAGATTTGTCACAGATCTTGTAACTCCAGTGGTCCGGGACTCATTTTCTGCATCCGCGGCTTCACTGTGGTTTGCTTGGCTGAGTGTCAGCAGAGCTGCTGGTGGCAGAGCGCGTGGCCTGGTGCTTTTCACCCAGCCCTGCTCTTTGAACTTGTATTTAATGTTCCTTTAAGTGGGGGTGCTTCTTGGACTCTCGGGTCGGTGTCTACTTGGACAGTTGTGGGAAGAACTGTTTAGAATTTTTAACGAGTTTCCTAGCAAATTTGATTATCTCATTTGAGGCAGGTGCTTGTGTAAATATATTCTGAAAAAGTGGGAGAAAACAGCCACTTTCTCTTCTAAGACAGGTGCCCGTTCTTCTCTCTGCCAGCAGAGCCTGCGTTGGCTCTGCGTCTTTTTCTGGCTCCCTCTCCTCATTTCTGGAGCAGAAGAATTAAGTCTAAATGGCTCTAAAAGCACCAGGTTAACCTGAGGAGATGGGAACCTCTGAGCCTTGGCTGACTGACCAGGTCTCTAAGTTCTGTTCTCCCATGCCAGGCGCTGGAAAGCCTTTTAGCCTTATCCTGGCTGGTATTATCTTACCACTTAAGAGGTTTTTGTTTTTCTTTTCTTTCTTTTTTTTTTTTTTGCCACCCACTGGAAAGGGGGTTAGGAGAGGAGACCTATGGAATTTCTTTAGGATGAAGTAAATGTGGGGCGGCCACATAGGATGGATCCAAGGGAGGTTGTGTTTAAATGATTCTTTTGAAGATGTGAATTTACTGTAACATATGTACTAGGATCCAGTGAATGTTTTCCTGTTGGGTTGCAGCATTAACAAAGGGTACTTTAATAATTTAGGGTCTTTCCAACTCTCTCCTGTCAGGTAGGGCAGTGGTAAAGTTACCTTGCTCCAGAATGGTCTCAGCAAGTTAAACTATCATACTCCCCAGTTTCCTCATCCATAAGGTGGCATAATAAGGTGACTGAGTTGTCGTGAAATTGAAAGAGTTAATAAGTGCAGGGTGCTTGGCACCTGGCAGGTGCTCCGGCTGATCCCCGTGCCTCTCTGAGCTTAGAGGGCCTTGGCGCTGTCGAAGACTTTCACTCGAGCAGTCGGTGTTGTTCTCTTTTTCTGGTTTTGTCATGATTTGATTTGTTCCTTGAAGGTGATGAGAGTATCTGTGATTTGAACTCATAAAAACTAAAAACTTGCGTGAAAAATGTCAAAGGTAAAAGGCAGTCTGTGAAAAGTGATTTTAACAGGTGTAGTAGCGGTTTGAGAGCCTTCAGGTATCGAGATCAGACAGATCAGTTACGAAATCGTGAAACTCAACCAGCAAGTGTGAGTTAGCTCACATCGAGGAGGTTAATACTGGCCTTAAAAGCTGAAGTGTGCGTTCCGAGACCAGATGGGGAGAAGGCTTTTCTCTGCAGCTTTCAGTTATCCATGGTGACATGAGGCTGCTTCCTCTTGTGCGCGTGGTACGTGGTACTCAGCAAACCTTTGTCAAAGGAACGCCTGGAAGGAACATGAGTAACAGCTGAGAGTTGAATGTCTTTTCTGATTTATTTGGAAGATGTGGTTTCAACCCTAATGGAATTCTTAGGGTTTTATATGCTTGCATGTTACTATTTATTTAACCTTTTGAAGCTTTGAGCAAAGGGATAATTGGGAGAAGGAGCTCCTCAAGTTTCTATGCCAACTGTTTCCACTTCTCCTCTTTGCACAGCTCCAGGGCTTGCAAAGGGTTTTCTCTAGCCCGACAGTGGATCTTGACCCTGGGAGGTAGATGTCACTTCCCTTTTATAGATGAGGTTGGAGCTCAGAGGAATCTTTATGCTTTAGGTCACATGCTCTTAGTGTTAATGAGTGTGTGTGTGCGTGTGTGTGTGTGTATGTATGTGGAAAAGTATATATATTTAAATAAGGAATTAAACTCCTAAGTAACAGTTGATATTTTCTTAATATACTCATAATGAAGCAAACCCAGCATGTCCCTTTCATGCACACTAGACTGCCTTACATGTGCTTTGTGATGATGATTAAAAAGCTAGCTCATTGGGGCTGGCCTGGCGGCGCGTGCTCCACTTCGGCAGCCCAGAGCTTGCGAATTTGGATCCTGGGTACAGACCTACGCACCACTCATCAAGCCATGCTGTGCTGGCATCCCACATACAAAATAGGGGAAGATTGGCACAGATGTTAGCTCAGCAGCAGTCTTCCTCAAGCAAAAAGAGGAAGGTTGGCAACAGATATTTGCCCAGCGTCAATCTTCCTCACCAAAGAAACAAAAACAAAAACTTTGTGGGGAAAAAAACGCTAGCATATTAAGAGTGCACTCTATGCTAGTCCATGTTCTAAGTGCTTTGCAGGTAGAGTTTGAGCTCATTTAGTTCTCATAACAAGTCTAGGAGACAGGTATTAACTTTATCCCCTTTTTGGGGGTGATGATGTGAGGTATAGAGAAATGAGCATCATATTCTTAATTTTGCTGTCATTTGTCACCCAGATCAATCAAGGCAATTCCATTTCCTAAGTGAAATTACGGAATTATTGTTTCTTTTCTTTTGGAACTCAGCTTGCTGTGATGGGATTGTACCTTCCAATCGAGGGTCTCGCATTTTATTGGAACTGCCTGCTTGTGTATTTCTGTCTCCTTGAAGGCAACAATGGGCCTTCTTATTGTCTGTTACTAACCCCAGCTGTGGTTCCTGTTCAGGGTGAGCCCTCAAACAGTATGTGAGGAATGAATGAAGGAGTGAGTTGAGTGAGCGAATGAGGGGAAAAGTGAGTCTTGGGCCTTCCAGAACAAGGAGGGAAGGGGATGATGATGTTGCAGGCATGTACACCCAGCATCTTGACATCTGTAGTGAGCTTGGCTTTGTGCTGTAGGTCAATATTTTCTCTTATTCAGGGAATGTGCTTTTAAACTGCAGTTTATTGTAAACGTGAATGTTTGTGCGTCTTCTGAGAGAGGCAGGGCTGAGCCGTGTTTGTGGTGCCTTCTGTTTGGTTTGCCCTTCTATCTGATTGTCAATTAACGTTGAGCTGGAGGCCATCCGACCTTGAACTGAGAGAGAAAAATCACTTTTTTTTCCAGAAGCTGTGTTAGTGCAGACTGAAGTTCCAAGTTGTGAAGTCAGGCATCCTGCAAAAAAACTAACCTTTGGCATACTATTGCAGTCAGACTCTTTCTAGTAAATTCTCCACTGGTTCTTGGCTTTTCTTGTGGAATTAACACATTTACAAAGTTTTCTTCATTGGTATTCCTGGTGTGTGGACTTGAAAGTGCTTTACCTCTGATTTGTGGGGTTGTTTTCTTTGTCTTCGGGTCACACTTAATGAGAGAGAAGCCAGACTGAATCTGGGAAGAACGGAAGCGTGTCTCACATGGGGCGATCCCAGCTTGTTCTGACAGTCGTTGCCCGAGTTTCCTGAAGAAGACAGTGTATTTTCATTTTGCTCAGTGGTGTAAATACCCCTAGAGTGGTTGGCCAGGAAGCTAAACACTTGCTCCTCCCCGTGGCTACATACAGGTAGTTGGCTTGGCAAATCCAGGAGTCAATTACTGCGTCTGCTAGGGAATCAAAGGGAGATTAGAAACGTAAGCTCAGTTTGAAACTTTCTGTGTCTTAGAGGTAAAGCAAGTAAATAATGACGATAACAGCTCACATGCTGAGGGTGTTTCGTGTGTTTTTATTGTGGATGCTAATGGCAATTTTGACTCTCTGTGGGAAGCGGTTTCCGACATTTCGTTAGTTGGCAGAGAAAGTGCTTCAGGGACGATGGTTCTATGTGAGCAGAGAAAGTGGGGTTTCAAGTAAAAGCTTTACTCCATGTCCTGCCCCAAGTTGAGATAATCTCTTCCTGACCAAGCTACTGATAAGCTGTTGTTGTTGTTGTCTTTGGGTTTTTTTTTCCCCCTGAGGAAGATTAGCCCTGAGCTAACATCTGTGCCTATCTTCCTCTACTTTGTATGTGGGTGACTGCCACAGCGTGGCTGACAAGTGGTGTAGGTCCACAGCTGGGGTCTGAACCTGCGATCCCAGGGCATTGAGGTGGATCGGCTGAACTTAACCACTATGCCTTGGGGGCCAGCCCCAAAAGTGGTTGTAATGACAAATGATCTGTGTGCTCAGGGACTGCCACAAACACTTATTTATTTACTAAGTGCCCTCTCTCCACAGAGTTCAGGCTGGGTTTTGGGTGGGGCAAGGAGAACCCAAAGAGGTTGAGGTGAGGTCCATGTTCTCTGTCTTCATGTGACTTATATTTTGTTTGATACACAGGAAACGGGAGGAGAAGGAATGGGTGGGAATCTGGGAGCTCCTGACTGGTTACAGTGGGCGTTCACAGCAGGGAGACTTTTACTGTGGTTTGAAGTAGTGAGGCAAAGGTTTGTGGAATAAGAGAGCTTTAAGGAAATTTCTCAGGTTTAAGGTATGTGGAAAGCAAAGGATCCAGGGTGTTCCAGAAGGACCCAGAGAAGCCAAGGAAATCAGACAATGAGATGTTGGGTATGCTAGAACAGGCTATTCCAGACCAGCACCATTCTAGTACTTTCCTTTGGGCACATTTTTGTGTTTCATTGACTTCCTCAAAACATGCAACCCCAAACCAAACATGTTATCCCTCAAGTAGCCTAGCCAGTGCTGTGTGCACTAGCTGACAGGTTTTGCCACTAAAATGGAATCATAGTCTGATTTTCTTAATTTACAGAGAGAAAAATAAAATCAAGAAATGGGTGAGATTTTAAAAATACCTTAATTTATCCTGTATCCCTTTTTCTTAAACATTTGGTACTCGCTGTTGTATATATACATTGAATTCAATGGTAACACGATGTCTAATCTGGCAAAAATGTAGTTATTTTAAGTGTGATTGAGTAGTATTTAGTGCCTTTGAAAAAGCAGAGAGCACCTTGACTCCCATGAAAGTTCTCCTTGACGGTATGATGTTCTCTCAAGGTTGCAGGCTGTGCTCTGGGGTTCTCCTGTTGATAGAAATGCATCCCGTGTGATTTAAGGGCCATGCTGTTTATGTGGCTTCACTCATTATTATAGAAAGTTAGATAACCAAACTCCGTATCTTAGTGGTTCAACCCATCTACAATACCAGAGAAATGAGTTCTGTTTGTTATTAAGCAGGGTCTGGTCCTGGGGAAGCCCTTGCAAGAACAGGAAGTTGCGGTGGGGACCAGTGGGGACTTGGTTAGTTATCTGGGAAAGACCTTAAGAGCCAGGAGTAGAGGTTTGCATTTGACAGACACTGTGGAGGAAAAGAGTTTGAGCCCTAAAAGGTGTATCCATTTCTTGCTTCTCAGAGGCGACCACGTGCATCTCTTTGAACTGCTGCTTTTAGCTTTTATTGGCAAATCTCTTAAACATGATTTTGTTGCTGCTACTTGAATTTTCAAACTGGATTCCCGTTTTGGAAGTTAAGGATTCGTTCTCTTTCACCCACATACCCCTGTCCCTCGATATCTGATACCATTCCATCATGATGTTGGTTAGGTCACTTTTCTTTGTCATGACTGTAAATGCCCTTGACCCATGACCTAGGTGGTATGCTGTGATTACTGTCCATGCACAACTTTGCTTTTCCCTGTCTTGTATTTAGTTTGCTTAAATAATCCCCAACTCTACCCCAGTTGTGTAAATCTCAGACCCATTAGTTGTTCTGTCTGTCTGTATTCTTGAAAAGTCTTTCCCAGCGCCCTCTGACATGGTCTAATCTGGACCAATGCCCTCTGCCAGCACCCATCCTGGGCTCTCCTGACATGGCCCTGAAGATTCCTTCTATTTTGCTCTGATTTCGGTGTGTTTCTTGGATGGTTCCTTTCTCTTTCTTGGTTTCTGATATTTTCCGTTTTGATGGTACTAGTCTACTCTGTTCTAATCTATTTTAATTTTATTTCATTAAATAAATAGGGTCCACTAAATTGATTTCCTAACCATGGGTTGTGTGATTTGTATTTTGGAAAACACTGAGCTGAATGACTGCTGTGTTCTCGTTCACTCTCTCTCATATCTGCAGGAAGCTCTTCAGAAAGAACAAGCAGCAGAGTGAGAAATCACAGGGGAAATAAACGATGGGTGTCATCACCACCAGCATTGCCATCACTGTGTTGATGACGGGGAATTGGTGCTCTGAGGGCAGTGCAGGGTGCTAGGGTGTGTGCTGGGTGGCATGGGGAAAAGGGGCTCCGAGCAGAGGGCTCAGCATGTGCATAGGAGCGTATCTGATATTTTGGTACTTATTGGCCTGAGAAACAAGCCCTTTTACTTTTTTGGATAGATTACTAAATAATGTGGGAAATAGGCACCTTTACTTCCTCTTTGGCTGAGGGACAGGATTGAGCACCATGTGGTTGACACACAGTGCAATGCCAAGTCCCAAGAGGGTCTGTGCTGGCTCGAATCCCCATAAGCCCAGTGTCTGCTCCTTGTCTGGACGACCCTCTGTGCCCTTGGTGCTCTGCCTTCAGACTGCTGATGTAGCCCTTAAAGCTGGAATGCTCGCACCTCCCACCTTATAGTTCATATATTTGGCCCTTTAACAATGCAAATTCAGCTTGCACTGTTGTGTGTTAAAGGCGAGAGATTGTTTTTGTGGTCTTCAGATGGCTGCTCCCTATTTTCTAGGGGTGAGCCGAGAGGAGAGGATAATTGGATTCTTGTGTTTTTCTCCCAATGAACAGGAGACCCTCAGTTAATGTTTGTCAATACCCTTGGTTATTTATTTTGGAGGACGCAATCCTTAATGAACTGACACTTTGTTTTGATGACATGGAGAGAATGGGGCGGATAAACTGAGGATAATCCATTCCATCAATTTTATAGTCAGAAAAATATATTTTAAGTAATGCATATTTGTTTTTTAAAAAAACCAGTAAATACAAAAAAACAAAGTAGAAAGTGAAAAACCCTTAAATCTGGTGTGTGTTAGGAACAGATTAAGCATCAAGGATATCTTTTGAATACATTACTTGATAATAAGTGAAGTCACTCTACATTCTGGTAGAGCTGCATAGATCTGGCTGCAATGAAACAGCTGTGTCTGAGGAGCTCAGCTTCCGAACAGCTGTGTCCACACATCTGCTTCCTGGCTAACTTTCCACAGAGGGGAAGCTTATGAAACGCTTGTAGAACCCCCTCCCTGCCACCCCTACAAGAGGAGAGCTGCTGAAGCGCAGAGTGTGGGGTGGAAGGAATGGATAGGCTGAGGTTGGCGAACTTGGGGCTTTGTAGCTTGTTAGGGCCCCTGGAGCTGGAGTTTTCCACAGGCTGTAGATGTCAGATTTCTACTTTGGTTCCATTGCCCTGGTTCAGTCTTCATTGTACTGGAAGAGGGCAAGAGCAGAGGCAGAGACACAAGTTAGGAGCTGTCCCAGTCATCCAGGGGAGAGATGTGGGTGGCCTGGACTAGGATTGGAGTATCCAGAAGGTGGATGGGGTGATGAGGGATTTACACCTGGTCTCAGAGGGCTTCTAGGTAAGGACTGAGCACTGAGCATGCATCCTAGAGCAGCTTTGCATATAAAGTATGAATGCTGACTGTGTGACAGGGAGATCCAGTTGCAAAGATCAGGGAACCTCTCAAGTGTCAGTCAGTGAATCTTTTTACTTGATTAAAATCATAATTCCCAAGCCTTATAAAAGTCCACTGTTTGCCCCACAAAGGGCCACCAGCACGAGGAAATATACAGTATGTTCCCTCGTCATATTACAAAAATGCGAATTGGTGCTGTGTGCTGTAAAAATTCCAATCAGATTGGTTCCTTTGTATAGTAATCAATGGATTCTTTTGTCCATTTCTGAGCAAAGGATTCCTTTCCATTTTTAGTCCTGGATTTTAAGTGTTTTCTCAGAGGAGGAATGCCTCCGTTGTGTAATCCATCCATTCCTTTTTTGCAGCAAAGTTCTGCTGATGAATGAATCCTTTGTGCGGCCCTCAGCCGCTCACGTCTCCAGTGGAGGTAAAACAGGTGGAATTGCCTTTGCTCTGAGTTGTCGCTTACTTTTCTGAGATGATCGGAGGCCTTAGAGGAACTGTTCAGGATTTCGTCATGTGACAGACTATCACGTTGGCGACCCATGATTCTGATGAGAGCATGATGGGGGAAGAGTGTGGGTTTTGTGGACAGACATACCTGGGGTTGAGGTCCAGCTCCCCATCATGAGCTGTCCTTAGGCCTGTTGTTTCTCTTCTCTGGGCCTCAGTTTCCTCCTGTGTAGGAGGACGACCGTAACTTGTTCCTGATAGGCTGGAAGATGGTCTTGGCTGGGGGGTTCACATGGGGCATTCGATGGTCGGTGATGCTTGGTTAGTGTTCATCAGCATGAGGGGCCCTGGCAGATTAGGGGTTCCTCTACTTCCTGCTGGTGATCAGGGTCATTACCTTACAGGGGATGTGGCAATGTGTTTAAAAAGCACTTTTGATTGTCTCTCAACCATGAGGCTGTTGAAGAACACAATATAAATTATGCAGATTAGAGAAATGTGAACTCTTCTATGGTATTACCACAGAGAGGCAAGTATGGTTTGTTGGGACGGGAGGAAATAAGTAATCTTGAGTTACAGAATAAAATGAAATAAAATTCCTCTAATGCTTCAGGATTGGGATGGAAATGAGGCAAAATATTGCCCTTTTCTGTTTTTAACCTTTTTAAGTGCTAGGTCACTTCGTTTGGTGATGGTTTATTCTGGTTTCCTGATGGTGTGTACAGGTAATTGTAATTCATATGAAGAAGTTCTGGTTCTCCCTGGAGACTAGTGTTATGACTATATAGGTGTCATGTGACTAGTCTTATGAATATATCTGTGTGTTTGTGTATGTATGTGTGTTTGTATATATCATTTAGATTGAGTGTAGCTAATATGAATATTGGAAAAATTTCCCTCGCTGGCCGTAATTTCCAAATTTCCAATTAAAAAGGGGAAATAAGCTTAGAAGCCGTGCCTGTGGTTAGTGAACCTGGCTTGGCTCTTGCATTCCAAGCTGCTGTCTGATGAAACTCATGGGGGCTGTGAAAACTGTGCGGCCCTGTTTTGTGAAAGCAAGTCTAAGGTGATGGTCGTGGCAAATTTCAGGTAAGTGTAATGCTAGCAGGGGCCTTTTCTGTCTTCTCTACCTCCAACAAAATTCCCAATTGAATTTGAACCACCCACTTCTAAATTCTGATTCTAATTTAATGTCTGTGATTTTTGTCCAGTTTTCAGAAGGAATTTCTTACGTCTTCCTATTGGGCTGTTTAGGGAGCTGATAACTGGTGGATTCCTCTGACATGTTATAGCCTGGCCAATGGGCCTGAACATGTTGTAAACTTCACGTGATTTCTGAGTCACAGAGTATAAAACTCAAGCTATATAAAAGGAGTTTTGGGAATCTTACCTTGTATGATGTTTTGTAGAAACAACTGCATTTAATATATTTCTCATTACTGGCTTATAAGTCTGTGTGTTCAGGAAAAGATCTTTCCACTTACCCTTTTAATGCCAGATATTTAAGGAATGCTGAAGTCTGGGTCATGAAGACTCTTCAAAATGAGAATTTAGTTTCATGTCTCCTGTGCAGCAACCAAAGGAACTTGAGAATTAAAAGCCTCACCTTTCGTTATTTTTCTAATCATCTCAACTCTATTTAAGAAGACTCTTTCTCTCAGGTGTTTATTGATTATCAAGCCACACTGTTTGGATGCTGGCAGAGTCTTTAGAAATGGAGGTTGGGAGAGGGGAGATCAGCAGACATGACTGAATCAAAACCGAAACCCCTCTGCTGAAGGAGAAAAGGCAGCATGTGAAGTGGGCAAGTACCTGCTCAGAGGTCAGGAGACCTGGCTCCCAGTTCTGACTTGGAAATGATGTGTATTATATCCTCTTGTGTGCCAGGTACTGTCCCAGCTACTTGGTAAGTGTCATCTCAACCCTCCTGGCAACCCTTCAAGATAAAGGATTATATCCTTGCTCACTGATAGGGAAACTGAGGGTTAATAATGTGCCCAAGTTACAGAACTGAGAAGTCCCCCCACTCTTGACCTCGCAATTTAAGACTCAACCTCATTAGATAGATCTCAGTTGCCTAAACTCTCAGAAGGGTTGGCATACGTCATCGGTGGTGTTTCTTGAAATTCTCATAAATGTTCTTGAACAAAGGGGCAGGTTAGTTAACTTGTGTGTTTCCTCCTTATCTGCAATGATGACAGCAGGCTCTGGAAGACTTTAAAGATCTGCATGTTGTGGTATATTACAAACCTGGTGCCAGTGATGACGCAGTGCTGTTTGAAGATCATGAAATAAGCTAACCAGAAAGAGAAAGAAGCAAATGATGTTTATGTTCTAGGAACTCCGATGAACTGTGCCCAGCTTGTGTTCAGCATTCAGGTCCTCAGAGAGACTGGGTGGTGTGGTGGACAAAGGCAACGGGAGGTGGAATCAATCCTTCTGCTAATGGTCCTTATCAAGAAGTCACAGTGGTCAGCTGTGTGATGGGCAAGCCAAAGGATTTCCACAGCTGTCCAAAGAAGGGAGAAGAGAGAGCCGGGCCAAAGCCCTGCTTTAGGACTTTGCAGATATTGATCCTAATACTGAAGCCGAGTTACCTGAGGGTTGCTGTAAATATTCAGTAAGATTACCTTTTGACCTTGTTGTGAAAAGAAGTGAGTTTTGCCAATTTGCTGTTTTCTTGTTTAACCTGAGGGGTGGCTCAAAGGTCACAAAGATTTATGAGCTTTTTTTTTACAGAAGAAAAAGAATGCTTTCAAAGATCACCAGTTAACTAGCCCCCAGCTTCCGCAGACAAGCCCAGAAGTCAGATTGCTCAAGGGCTTATCTGGAGTGAAAGAAACCCGATTTCCCCTCCAAAACTCCTCTTCTGCCAAGCACCTTAGCTCTTGGAAATCCCCTGCTTTCTTCTCTTGTTAAGGTGGATTTGAGAGAACCTATCTTCCTACCTTCTCATTTTGGCCAATTTGAATAAACCTTTCTCCATCTCCAAGCACTGATGTCTCAGTGATTGGTTTACTGTGCATTGGGCACACGAATTTGAGATTAAGAGGTTCAGTATGTACAACTAGGATATACAACTATGTGCTGGGGCTTTGGGGAGGAAAAAAAAAAAAGAGGAAGATTGGCAACAGATGTTAGCTCAGGGCCAATCCACCTCACCAAAAAAAGAAAGAGGTTTGGTATCAGTACCATGAGGTCCGATGTTGTCTCACACCTAGGAAAGAGGAGGATTAGTTAATATTACATAGCGTAGGCCTTTTCCCTGTCGTCTGATAGTAGGTATTTAAAATAGTACTTTAGGTGTTGTTATGTCATAGCTTCCTACTTAGATAGAAATATCAGGTGCTTCAGTAGTATTTTTTCATTGTTGTTGCAATGGTATCTGACATCTCTTTTTATTTTGTTCTTTTTGGCCAGAACAGAAAACGTTCCACCCCAAATATCATTTCTTGACTATGGTTATATATTGAGAGCAGAATGTTTTTTATTTTCCAGTTTAGTCTTAAGGTCATCTTACTGATCTCTTTGAAGCATTATGGAGTTCAGAGAGGAGGGGAATTTGTCTGTTTTAGAATTATTTATTGAGTTTTCTGATTATAAAAGAAAATCCTGGAAAAAAACCCAGAATCCATAGAAAAAAATAAAGAAGAAATAGAAATTACCCACCATCTCACGCAGCCACTATGGAATACAGTATGGAGATGTCTCAAAAACTGAAAATGGAAATACCATATGACCCAGCTATACCACTACTGGGTATTTATCTAAAGAACTTGAAGTCAACAATTCAAAGTGGCTTGTGCACCCCTATGTTCATTGTAGCACTATTCACAACAGCCAAGACATGGAAACAATTGAAGTGCCCATCGACTAATGACGGGCCGAGAAGATGTGGGGTGGGGGTGTGTGTGTGTGTTTGTGTTTGTCTATATATGTGTGTGTATACACACACACACACATACACATAATGGAATACTGCTCAGCCATAAAAAAGACAAAACCATCCCATTTGCAACAACATGGATGGACCTTGAGGGTATCATGTTAAGCAAAATAAGCCAGAGAAAGACAAACACTGTATGAGTTCACTCATATGTGGAAGATAAACTAACACATGCACAAAGAGAACTGTTTAGTGGTTACCAGGGGGAAGGGAGGTGGGAGGTGGGCACGAAGGGTGAAGGGGGTGCATCTATATAGTGACTGACAAATAATAATGTACAACTGAAATTTCAGAACATTGTAAACTATCATAACCTCAGTAAAAAAAAATTACCCACCATCTCACTAGACAGAGGTTAAGAGCAATGACTGTTTTAGTGTATCTGGACTCCACTCTGTGCGCATCGGCAGACCTGCTTGTGAGATGCGTGCTCTGAGGGCAGAGCTGAGCCTGTCTTTGCAGTGCTTCGTTCCCAGCACCTCGAAGGTAGGAGCCAGGTAATTGCATGTAGAGTCATTGTATGTGCAGTGGTATCACTCAGGGTCCAACGGAGGGGACCCAACCCTGGGAACTGCTCATGCAGGTGTGGAGGCTGAAAGAACAAAGGGGCAACCCTGAGATAATGCAGAGGGAACAGCTGTAGGAACAGGCCCCACCCCCAGGACTGGGGGAACCTAGAGAATAGCTGGAGTAACCTGAACCCAGGGGCTGTGAGGAGGCCCAGTGGGGATGGTGCTGAGCCCTGAGAAGGGGCGGTTCTCCAGCTGTGCTGGAACCTCTGAGGTGGGCGCGACGCTGAAGGATGGGTGCTGGAAGGAGGAGGGGTCAACTGCTGATGCTAGGGTGATGCTGAAGGAGCCTGGAAGACGGGGACGGCTCTTCCTCTCCTCCGCGTCTCCCAGCAGGGCCTCCTCTGGGCCCTAACGAGAAGCCAGCTAGAAAGGGAGTCGGGAAATGTAGTTTATAGAGTCCTAACCCAAATGTCACAGGCAGAGAAGGGAAGGGTGGATTTGGAGTTGAGAAGACAATAAATAACCAGCGTTGCATGCCATTTTAAAGAATTAAATCTGGAATCAGAATCTCTAATGTAACGTATTTTTACTGTGAATAACATATCAAGGGCATCTTCCTGTATCAGTAGATGCTGCTCTACACGATCTTTCTCTACGGCACAAATTCTGGAGTCAGATTCCAGCCGAGCTGCTCATTAAGTGCATGACTGACCTGTTTGTTTAGTGACTTAAGCAAGATTTTCCTCATTTGTAAAATCCACCAAATTGTGAAGATTAAGTGAGATCATGTCAAAGTATTGGCACTTTACCCAGGCTGACAGTACCTGGTAATAATACTAGTGATGATCATTATTAGTCTAACTGATTTAACCAGTCCCATTAGATGTCTAATGAATTGCTTGTTTTTTTCCCCCTTCATGAGTATTCTTGTAAATGCATCTTTGCCCACTTGTCTGGGTCTTTCCATCACAGAAGTGGACTATTCACATCAAACTCTCTGCTACTTAAGGCTGTTTGTATATTTTGCCAAATTGCCTTCTAGAAATATTGCATCCATTTTCACTCTTCATTCTGAAAGAGTCTCTATCCCCCCACATTTTCACCAGTCTGGGTATTGTTATTTTTTTTTTTTGTTCTTTGTCCATCTCCTCAGTTTAAAAAGTAGGCTTTTGTTTTTTATTTGCATTCCTTTGATTATCTGGTGAGATTAAAAGTGTTTTTCATAGATTTGGACGGAAACAGTACTTTATGACCAAGTGCCTGGGGCCCCGACCAACTCACTGGTTTCATTTGGCCAAGATCAATTTTTCTCAAACTCTCTCAGCATCATTTTTCTCCCTGGAAGATGGGGATAGTAGGAGTAGTGTCCATGTTGTGGGGTTATTGTAAGGACGACAAGAGATAATGGAAAGCAGGGTTGAGTCAGTGCCAGACTTTTGGTAGTTAACTTTTTTTTGTTTCCTGAGGAAGATTTGCCCTGAGCTAACATCTGCTGCCATTCTTCCTCTTTTTTTTGGCTTGAGGAGGATTGCCTTGAGCTAACATCTGTTCCACTCTTCCTCTATTTTATATGTGTGTTGCCACCACAGCATGGCTGACAAGTGGTGTAGGTCCACACCCGGGATCTGAACCCACAAAATCCAGCCGCTGAAGCAGAGCATGCTGAACTTAACCACTACACCACCAGGCCAGCCCCTGAGTTAACTTTTAAGTTAACCTCAGCTCTTACTAGGTGGTTGGTCTGTTGATCTCAGAAAGGTGAGCTGGAGAGACCTGCGGGTAGAGGAGGGCGTACTGAGGTCAGGGTTTTCAGAGATGGAGCAGCTCCTAGTGATGGTCAAGTCCAGCATGAGTGTGGGTGGTGAGGTAGAATTGGGTGGAGATGCTTGGGTTCAGGAGGCTGTTTATGAACCAAAGGTGCCCCATAGGCATGGGCCCTGATGTCATTTAGGATAATGCAGGATTGGGGCCGTAGAGGAGGATGGTGACCCAGGTTCCAATGTCACTTTTGAAGAGAGGATGGGGTACAGGGGTGTTGAATGACTGACAAGGTGCCTGTGGATGAAATGCAAGGAGGGCTCTTCATGACAAGCAGAGGAGCAGGGGTTTGGAGGCCGTGGTGGAAAGCTCCAGTGTAGGAGTCAGCCCTGGGCTGTGAAGTGTGGGAGAACTCCTGGCCTGCCCCAGCCTGTCCTCTGTGCAGAGCCAAGCTTCGGGTGTGACAAAGAAGTAGGGAGACCATTTTGGAAAAAGAAGGTGAAGAGGGTCCCGATGGGCTTGGTGCAGAGGCTGGGGAAAGGCGAGGAGTGGCACGAGGTTGCTGCAGCCACGCGCGGCCCCAGACTTCTGAGGCAGTGACGGCCCTGTGCTTGGTTTAATGTTACCGAAATTTCGCTGTCTTGAAATTCTTAATTTTTGAACAAAAGGCCCACATTTTCATTTTGCACTGGCTCCCACAAATTGTGTAGCCATCCTGAGAGGACATGCAGAGCAGATGTGGGTGGGAGAACTGACCGAATGTGGGAGTGCTTGGAGGCAGGGGCCCGGGAGGACCCCTGGGGGAGGCAGGGATTAGCCGTCTCAGGACTCCACGTGGAGCCCCGCTCAGAGGTGTTGGGTGCCGGTGTGAGCTTTGGCTGGTGCTGGAGGCCTGGGACTGGCAGGTTCCTCTTGGTTAGAAATAGGGTGTTCAGCAGGGTGATTGATGGCCTTGATGCTGTGTGTGTGTGTGTCGCTATGTGCCTGTGTGTGTTTTGGTAACTTTTTTTGGAAATTATTTCAAACTTAGAAAAAGGTTGCGAAAATGTGGTTGCAGTGGTTTTGGTGCTAGAGCAGAATTTCGCTAGGGCGGCCCTGTTGACAGTTGAGCTGGATGGTAACTTGTTGCTGGAGGCCCACTTGTGCGTTGTGTCTGCTGCATCCCTGGCCTCTGTCCAGTAGGTATCACTAGCACCTCCTCCTGTTGTGACAATTAAAGATGTCACTACACATTGCCAAATGTCCCTTTTATAATGGAGTCACCCCGCAGTTGAGAAGCACTGTACTAGAAAAACCTGAGTTTCTGTCTAGCTTCTGCCTCTGGCAGCCACTCGATCTTGGGCGGGTTACGGCTCTCCCTCCCTAAACTTCAGTGCTCCTGTCGGTGAATTATGATGGCTATTAATACCAGTGTTCTGAATGTGCTTATTTTTGCGTAAACAGCATCGTGTTAAAAATTTTTTATTTTTCCTAACTTAAGGGGAGATTGGCCAATATTTCAAATGTGTATTTGCTAATTACAGATTGTGGGGTTGTTCTTTATGCCCCTTGTCCTGTTTGTTTATTCGTTCTCTCTCACTTGGGCTTTTGAATGTCCTCTTAATGCACATGGCCTCTCTTTGCTACCCCTCATCTTCTCTGCCAGCAAATCTTCTCCATCCTGCTGGGCCCACCTCACCTGCCAGGTCTCTCTGTCCACAGGGCGGGGCTGCTGTCCTCGGGCCCTGCATTGTAGAAGGAGCCAGGCTGAGAATGTGGTTTGTCGGTCAAGCTGTGTGTCCCCGGGGAAGGACACAGGACCCAAGGGGGGTCACCCTTTTTCTCCCCTGGAATCACCCACCTGAGGACTGTTTGGACTGATGTTGCGTCTTATACTGTTGTCTTGCTGAATTACTTGGTCACTTAGCTCCTGTTTTCTCTTTCCAGCTCTGTTAGTTTGCTTGGGCTGCCGTAACAAAATACCATAGATTGGCTTAAAAAGTAGAAATTTATTCCTCGCAGTTCTGGAGGCTAGAAGTTCAAGATGAAGTTGCCAGCAGGGTTGTTTCTTGAGGCCTCTCTCCTTGGCTTGCTGATGTCTGTCTGCTCCCTTTGTCTACTCATGTGGTGTCGGTCTATGTCCAGATTTCCTCTTATAAGGACACCAGTCCTGGTCTCTCTCTCTCTATGTCCAAATTTCCTCTTATAAGGATACTAGTCAGATTGGATTAAGACCACCCTGCTGGCCTCATTTTAATGTA
The DNA here is from genome assembly GCF_021613505.1 of Equus quagga. Classification (NCBI taxonomy): domain Eukaryota; kingdom Metazoa; phylum Chordata; class Mammalia; order Perissodactyla; family Equidae; genus Equus; species Equus quagga. The sequence goes on along the minus strand of NC_060275.1, from coordinate 18,706,896 downwards.
ACCACCTCTTTAAAGGCCTTATCTCCAAATACAGTCACATTTTGAGATGCAGGGAGTAAGGCCTTCAACATATGGATTTGAAAGAGGACGCACAATTCAGCCTATAACACTGACTTTATTTTACACTTTTTGTGGAAAAAACCAAACTGTAGTGGATTATTAGGTCTTTCTTAGAAGAAAGATGAATCCATGTTTTTGGTATTTTAAGATTTTATTATTTGATTGCTCTAAGAAGTTGGTAAGAATTTAGATGTCCCTTGACTACATGATACATTAGTAAGGGCCTCCACGTACAAGGAGCCTAATAATGTATTTGTCTTGAGTGAAACTGCAGATTCCTTCTGAGAAACCTACCGCCAACTGCATCTTGCATGAGCCCAAAGCAGCAGAAGAGGAAGCAGTGTGCACAGGGAAAAGATGAACTGTTGAAGGGTTAAGACAGGGCGTACCTCCAAACATTGACTGAAGGTGGAGGGACGCTGACAAGTGGCGCAGCCTTATGTGGAGCCCCATATAAGGTAGGGTCTAACTGCGGAGGTAACTGCAGGGTTCTGAGAAGCTGAAGAGTGGTGTCCAGGTGGCAGGTTCCTTAGGCAGCAAAGATGTGAAGTGAGACGGCTTTTCCAGAGAGGAGCACACCTGGGGTGCACTTTCGTGGGGGTCCAGTTAAAGTTGGTCCTCTCTCCCCTTGGCACCTGGAAGTGGAAAGTTACCCGTGGCAGCAGCCAAGACCTCCGCGTCGTCTGCAGAACTGCTCATGCGCTTGAGTTTTCCGGCTTTATCTCACCCTTCATGTTTAGTGTCTTCTAACTGAGACAGCCTGCGTGTAAGGAATTAATGCCGCCTGGTAAGACTTTTCTTGGTGGGGGAGGAGGTTTTACCTTCCTGGGGCATTTAAAACTACTAATTCATCCACAGTCATAGTAGTTTTTATGTTATCTCAAGATTCTTGAGCTAGTAATTCATCTCTAACATAGTTGACCTAGTTTTCTTCTTTCTGGAAAGATTTTGTTTAGACCTTGGGCTTGTGAACTTTTCTCTAGGAACGAGTCTAAATGGGCCTGATTAGTTTTCTTCAATGGAGATGTTGCTTTGGGGAAAAAAATTTAAGGAAATGAATGGATTTAAAATGTAAGGAAAGTTGTGAATTTTTCTTAAAGGGAAAAGAAATGGGCATCTGCGAATATTTGTTTATAAATTGTACAGTGAGAGATGAAGCTTTACTGGGAATAGTAATTTATTTCTGCGCAGTTTATTGGAGTAAGGCCTTTTCTAGTATTGGATATTGAGTAGAATTGTTATTTTTTGGAAGTAAGGAGGATTTTCTTTTAGGTTTTGTTATGTTTCATTGTTTGCCTGTTGAAAGAATTTGATAAAGATTTAAATGTAAATAGCTGAATAACAGCATTCTGTGCGAAGGGATGCAGCCTTTTGGTTCTGGAATCACTGCATTCATTTACCTGCTGTTTACCCTGCCTGCCAGTGCCAGGGACCTTTGTGTTTTTGATAAATTTTAACTACTGGTTAGAAACCTTTGTTTCTGGTGCTTAAAAGGAGAAAATTAAAAGCCTCAATTATTTGGGCTGACAAAATGCATTTTAGATCTGAGCTAGATTGCTTTGAATATTTACTTAGGAGTAGAGGAGGAGGGCCGGGACCCCTCTTGCAGAAAGAGGGGTATGAGGTGCTCCTTCAGGTATCCGGCCCCTTTGTGAGCTGGCTGGCTGTACCTGCTGGCTGTCACTGCATGGTGGCCGGGCTGGCAGACACCAAGGCCAGGGCACTGTTTTCCATACTGGGGGGCCTTGGTTCCGTGGGAGTGGTGGTCACTCTGATCTTGCCTCGCTCCCCTCCCGTGCCCCAGGGAAGACAGTATGACTCCCTCACTCCCGCAACTACAAAAGGACTTTGAACTTTGTTGGGGAGTTCAGGCCACACCCCCAGCCAGACTGAGGGAATGGAATGTAATCTACTTTTTAAAAACCCCTGCAGGGGATTTCATAAGTTCCCTGAGTGTCATTTTCTGGTGACTAACAGCCTTGAGTTTTTGGAGTCATTCCGGTGCCAAATGTGCATTCCTTACCTGCTCTCCTGAGACGATTCCTAAAATCATGCCTGTAGGGACAGACAGCCGCAGCGGGGGTGGAGGGAAAGACACTGCTGCTTCTCCCTGGAGAAACTGTTGGAGGACTGCTCTCCATGTTTCCTATCTGCCTTGTCCACCTTCTTTCCTTTTCCTGTTCTTTTTCCTCAGTTTGTCCAGGCTCCATGACTCTCACTCCATTTATACTGATGTTTCCTGCCTCATGGTTTGTTTGCTTCAGGAGGTCAAGGATGAGTTGTAGTTATTCAGAATTTAAATTTCTGGTGTGTAGTCGGTGCTCAAGAATAGTTGCTAAATATGAGGGTCCAGAACCAGTGTGAAAATACAGAAATCCCCATAGCATGGTAATTTACAGGATGGTTGTGAAGATAAGGCTGTAGACTGGTCACTGGTGTGTGGGAGTGTGTGTGTGTGTGTGTGTGTACGTAGGAGGGGCAGCCTGAACAAAGCTTGCTGCTGTCTTAAGGAGTATTGGACATGAAGGGTCAAGTGTTAATAGTCATTTAATTGACTGGATTTTGAAAGAATCTGGGATTAGAGAACAAAGAGGGGGCTGTGTAAGAGAGTGGAGTGGGGAGCAGTGCTCAAGGGAGAGCCATAGTCTGGTGGTGACCAGGACTGCCTGAGTCTTTGTGAGTTCGTGCAGGAAGAGAATGAGAATACTGCGGTAGGCAGGGGCGATGATTCGAATATACTCATAGATACTTGATGAAATTGAGTGTCAAATAATCTATACCATGGGATAGAAAGAATCAGTGAGATTGAGTAAATATTGGGTGACATAAAGAATCTGTTGTGGCATAAAGTGGTTCTTACTCCCCATGAAAACAATTTAATTTGTTATTATGAAAAGTATAATACATGCTCTTTGGAAAAATAAGAAAAGATAAATGGAACAATAGCAACTCAGACATGATAGAACTGTACTCAAAGTGGAAACATCCCCTCCTCCCGCCACCCTAGAGGAGCCTTCACTAATGTTTGGTATGTTTTTCCCCACAGGGTAATTCTTGATAAGAGTCCTTGGGAAGCCCCAAGGCTTTGGAGCCGAGGAGTGAGATGAACACTGAGGAGCTGTTCAGTTTTTGGTGTAGATCTCAGTCTTCCCAGGAGAGGGGGGTCGGGGGGAGAGAAGGAGAGAGAGTAATTCCGGACTGGGATGCCGGGAGGATAGGGGTTCAGGGTAGAGATGCAGACCTGGGAGGGCCCTGCATTTAGATTTCGTTGGCTCCTCTAGCATGTTTCCATCCAGATTTTCCCTGGGAAGAGGGGGACTTGTGAACACAGATTGCCAGACTCCAGCCCCGGAGATTCTGATTCTGGAACTCTGGGGTGGGGCCTGAGAATTTGCATTTCCACTAAGTTGCCAGGTGACGCTAGTGCTGCTAGTTGAGGGACTATTTAACGCTTTGAGGATGACTGTTCTACCCATCAAGACATCCAGAAAAACTGGTGCTCCGAGACGATGCTCCGTGCTGCTCCTGTGGTTTCTTAGCACATCTTCCTGCATAGAGTCTTGCAGGGAACCAGCACCCGTGCAGTGTGGCAATGCAGAATTGCAGGACAGGTACCAACCTTCAACCACTGTGGACAGCCACTTGCAGGTTGGCTGATGCTCTTCCGGTGACCTCAGAGTTTTGAGGGGAGGGGAGGTAAAATGAGCAGGTCCAGGTTGTGGAAGGAGTCTGGTTCCAGTGCCTCTTTGGGACTTGGTCCCAAGCTGAATCACACAGACTTGCTGGTGGAATGGTTGTATCATTGGCTTCATCATCCTGTGGATGAATCGTTGGTCCCTGACTTTCCATAGCCTCTCATTTGATGTTTAAAAAAAGTCACCTTCATAAATGTAACAGCCTCTTTATAGACGGACCTGAAGAATAGCAGGGGCTTTGTAAACACTGCAAAATGTGTCCCAGGGCCTGTAGTTGGGAAGAGGTTGACATCTGTGTCTCCTAGGGTGCGCGTTGGAAGATTCAAAGAAGCAAGCCGGTAAACTTCATTAAACATTGACAGTCAAAACCAAGGACAAAGCGCTTGGCCTTAAGATTAAACATTAATTTCAAATTATAGAAAGAAATAGCATCGAATAGATGTTGATTAATAAAAGAAAAATGAATAACGTATTTGATAGGGAACCCTTAAAAATAAAGTAAAAAATGGACATGTGGTGTGGGCCTTAGAAAAGGCCATGAACCCAAGAAAAGTTCTCTAAAAGGAAAACTTGACCCAGGCAGTCCTCGATTTACACGACTCTGTGGTGATTGAGCTCGTGCATGTTTGCTAGACCATATGGAGCCTTCTGCTGATGGAGCCTTCTGCTGCTCGCGGCTGAGAACTTGCAAGGGGCCGAATAAGGTGTTAGTCACAGCTCCTTTTAGCACCTGTGGAGTCCCAACCAGCAGCTGGAACCAGGAAGCTGCAGACAGTTTCCCAAGTGCTCCGAAGCTGGTGCCAGGGCAAGATCGGGCAAGCCTAAATATTATTCACAATATCCAGTTATTCATCAGATATTTATGGGGGCCTCCTAGGTTTCAGGCAGTGTGCTGAAATGGGAAAAGTGTGGCTGCTTAGGTAGGTAGAAAAATGAAGGGAGTACATTGTTTTGGAATTTCTCCCTTCCTATATTGTGTGAAATCCATATTATGACAATTCAAAAGTAATCAAACTTCATAAAATATTACTGTGAAAGGCATAAATATTTTAAAATGTATTTCAGATGGTGTTTCAGAGAACTAGCACACTGACAATCTAGCATCCTGCAGGTGCCTTAAAAAAGAATACCTTGACATCCTTGTTTTTTCGGTCCTCTGAAAGCGTTCTGTTGGAAGTAACACAACATTT